>NW_011888857.1:684054-719608 GCF_000151845.1 Pteropus vampyrus
GTTACAGTGTTTGTGTGCATGTGGTGAGAACTTTCAAGATCTACACTCTTAGAAAATCCAGATATAGAGTACTGTAAACTATAGTCACCATGTTGTACATTACAGCCCAGAACTCACTCGTCTTATACTTGGAAGTTTATATGTTCTGCCACCTTCACCAATTCCCTCAACACCGCTCCCCTGGCAAACATCAATCTGTTTTTCATTTCTATGGGTTCAGTTTTCTTAGATTTCACATATAAGTGAGATCATATGGTATTTGTCTTACTCTGTCTGACTTATTTCATTTAGCATAATGCCCTCAAGGGGCATCCATGTTGTTGCAAATGGCAAGGTTTCCTTCTTTTTTATGGTTGAATAATATTCCATTGCATATATATCAAGTTTTCTTTATCCACGCATCTCTCGATGAACACTTAGATTGTTTCTATGTCTTGGCTATTGTAAATAATGCTGTAATGAACATGGTGTTGCATATATCTTTTCGAATTAGTGTTTTCGTTTCCTTCAGATGAATACCGAGAAGTGAAATTGCTGGATCATATAGGAGGTCTACTTTTAACTTTCTTGAGGAACTTCCATACTGTTTTTCAGTTACTGCAACAATTTACATTCCCACCAATACTGCACAAAGGTTCCCTTTCTCCGCATCCTCACCAGCACTTTTCTTTCTTTCTTTCTTTTCTTTTTTTAATAATAGTCATTCTCACAGGTGTGAGGTGACAGCTAATTACGATTTTAATTTGCATTTCTCTGATGATTAGTGATGTTCAACCCTTTTCACGTACCTATTGGCCATCCGTATGTCTCCCTTGGAAAATGTCTATTTAGATCCTCTGCCTGTTTTTTAATCGATTGTTTAGTTTTTGCTATTGAGTTGCTTGAGTTCTTTACATATTTTGCAAATATTTTTTTCCATTCCTCAGGTTGCCTTCTTATTTTAATGGTCATTTCTTTTGCTGGTGCAGAAGCTTTCCTGTTTGAAGTAGTCCCGCTTGTTTATTTTTGCTTTTGTTTCTTGTGCTTGTGGTGTCGTATCCATGAAATCATAATCAAGACCAATGTGAAGGATCCTCTTCCCTATATTTTCTTCTATGAGTTTTATGGTCTTACGTTTAAGTCTTTAATTTATTTTGCATTAATTTTCGTGGGTGGTTTAAGACAGGGGTCCAGTTTCAATCTTGTACTTGTGAATATCCAGTTTCCCCAGCACTGAATCTATAAACAACTTTGGGTAGTATGGACACTGTAACAATATTAACTCTTCCAATCCATTAACACAGAAGATTTTTCCATTTGTTTGTGACTTCTTCAGTTTTCTTCATTAATGTTTTATAGTTTTTAATATATAGATCTTTAACCTTCTTGGTTAAACTTATTCCTAAGCATTTTATTGTTTTTAATTCTATAGTTAATGAGATTGCTTTTCTTATTTCTTTTTCTGCTAGTTTGTGATTAGTGTATAGAAACAATGGATTTTTGTATGTTGGTATTTTTATCTAGCAACTTTATTGAATTCCTTTATTAATTCTAATTTATGTTAATCTTTTCTGTTTGTTTTTTTTTCTCTATTCTCTATGTCATTTATTTCTGCTCTAGTCTTTATTATGTCTTTCTTTCTGCTAACTTTGGGCTTAGATTGTTCTTCCTTCTAGTAAAATTTCCTGAATTAGTTGAGCTATCTACCCCAAATCACAGAAGCATGGAGAAGTTTCTCCATATTTCCGTTCACAAATAAATAATAATAATAACCATATATTGAGTACTTACTATGCTTACTATGTGCCAGGAATTGGCATAAATGATTTCCGGCTATCAAGTCATTGAATTCCTTCCAATATTATTACCCCATTTTATATATATAGAAACTGAGGCTTAGAGGTGTTGTGGCTTACCCATGCTCACTTAGCCAGCAAGCAGCAGTGTAAGACCCCAACTCAGCAGGTGAGACTGAGATTCAAGTATGTGTAGTGCTGTTGCCCCTGCTGTGAATGGGAAGACTGTAGTTTATTATTATTATTATTATTTTATTTTATTTTATTTCAGTTGAAGATGGGAACTGGTGAAAAATGTTAATTCTCAGGCCCCTCCTCCTACTCAGGATTTGGAAATCCTGGAGAAGAGCTCAGTAATCTGCATTTTAACAGGTCTTTCAGGTGATTCTGATGCACACTAAGTTGGTACAGAGGGTGAGGCAGACCCAGGGAATATGAGTTGCGGGAGAGAAGGGAGAAACTCCTGTGGATGAGACAACTTCTCAGTCCCATTCTTCTGGATGCCCAGCCATGTTCCTGCCCTTGGCTTTGGTAAGATACTTCTATGTCCTAGTAACAGAGTACACCCCCGACTTATTGTTTTTAAGTTCATTGAAATTGGTTTCTTTTGCTTGCAACTGAAAAATCCTTACTTATTCACCTCACAATATGACTACATACAGTTCCTGTAGAGAGGTAATTATATGGAGCAATAACACCCCAGCTGCTCAGGAAAAGACTATAATTTTATCAAGGGCTCTTGGAAATATTTAAATGCTCCAGAGATAATACCTCATGTTTTTTTTTTCTTATTATAAAGAGCAAGAATTTGTGTGTGTGTGTCAAAAACAAAACTTACCTACTGAAAAAAAAAAAAAAAAGAAAAGAAAACCATACCTTTCCCCTGCTCTTCTTATCAATCTTTGTATTTTTTTATGCTTCAGTGCTAAAGGTTTGGTGTTTTCTTGAGTTTTCTCTCACTTGTTTATCCGACCTTAGCCTAGAGTTGAGATAAATCTCAGTCAGCTGACAAATACTTATCAAATACCTGCAATGTGCCAGATATTTGGAGGGTCAGTCCATCATGGTTCCCAGATAGTTTTCCCTCAAATAACTTATAGTTTGAGAATGCAATGATCTTACTCTTGCACGATTAGGTTCATGTACAGGTTCAAAGGAAACCCAGAAGAAAGAGTGATGAGCCCTCAGGGTGGGGAAGATCTGGGGAAGGGGGAAGGAGGGGTGTGGTCAGGGAAGGCTTCCTGGAAAAAGTCCCACCTGAATTAGACTTGGAAATATAATCAGGCAGAAAAGTTAAGAAAAGGAGAGTGTTCAATTTGTGGTTTGAAAGCATCCCAAGGGAAGAATTTGATGTTTTGTTACTCAATTCATCCTTGATTCTGACTGACTTGGAGGGATACAATATTATAGAAACATTGAAAATGAGGTAAAGACTTTTCTAATTTCTTAAAGCCGCTGGAAGCTGTCTCCATTATACCACTGGCAGTTCCTCTTCCTGGACATAATTTATTAACTGGACTTTCGGCATGATGTGGCTGAACATAACTGGCCTGTTAAGGTCGTCCTTATAAGGAGAATAGACTGCATGTTGGTTTATCTCGTCTAGGAGAAAAATAAAAAGTATGAAGGAGAAGAGATCCTTATTAAGTTTTATAATTATTATACGAAAATTCAGTTAATTTCTTTTATCATGGTGAGTCATTAAATACTGAACTAGACTCCCAGCCTTTTGTTTCCAGAACAATCCCCTAGGGGCTTAGCGCTCCATCATCCAAATGGGCCTGATTAAAGCAGGAAACCTCTATCTTCAGATTACTGCCCTCCGTCGTTAGCATTACGTTATCTTGCTCTTCAGACTGATTTTTAATTTTTATGCTTGCAATTATAAATGATTTACAGGGACATTCATCGCCCGACCTGTCCTGAGTCATTAAATTCACCTAGGTTGAATGGCCCGATGTGCACCTGAAATTAACCAAATCAGTGACATTATCTTGCTGGATTTTTCAGAGCCTTTAGAAATATAGAAGAGCCTCCTTTCTCCCTCCAACTCCTTGGCTTAATGGGAAAATATTTTTAATTGATAAAAGAGGTAATTAGCCAAGGCTAAGAGGTGCACACTAATTGTGCTGTATATCTTGCAGAATTAGTTTGGTCATAGTTTCTGGAATAGAAGGGAAGATAACCCAAATATCGACCTGGCTGCAGTCACATGAGGCTATTTTGAATGAGTTTTATCTCCCTCAATCAAGTCTAGGGAAAGAATTGTGCTAATGTTTAGTGGGCACCTACTGTGCATCAGAAGCAAGAACTCTCAGGAGAGTCCTTTTGTTCCCCTCAATGTTCCGTTTTATATTGTTTTGATATAAGGAATGTAAACTTCCTCAGGCTGGCTCAGATGAAATGGAGACTAGACTATCACTCAATCTAAGGAAGGAGGGACCTAGGGCAGCCTCTTCCATGCTCTTTGTTTATCATTCAGGAGCCACATTGATGTTCTCATTCTGCCTCTCTCTTTCTTATAGCATGTGTTTACTTCAAAGCTCTCTTTTTCCTTGACTGGCCTCCTCTGCCCTTCTGTTTTGTTCTTGGTCCAAGGAGCTCTTCCAACTCCATTCACCTAAGACCTTTCATCTCAAGCACCCACACTACTCCTCCTGTCTCAGCTGAAATTCTCTGTAGAACATTAGCGGTTTCTTATCAGCTACTGAGTTTTCTGCCCTTGGGTCAGGAGTAATGTCTCTTGTCTGCTGTGGCCAGAAGGAACAGAAGTTGTGGGCAGAAGAGGTAGAATAGGGGTAATAATATCTGCTTGGTACATCTTTAAAACAGGCGTAATCCTTCTCATTGTCCAGATCAGGAAATTGAGGCTAATGGAGGTTAAGTTATTTGTTAGAGAGCATACAAGTGTCAGCCAACAAGTGTCAGAGGCAGGAATTAGGGACAAGTTGGGACTGACTCCGTGCCCGTTTTCCATGTGAAGTGCCTACTCTGCAACATCTGGGCTGTTTGTTACACAAGGTGTAAGAACAGGGGAAGCTCGCCATCCAGGCCGAGTGCTGGTTAATTTGGTTGGGGGCCCAGTGACCACCTGGGCGGTGTAAACAACACCATCTGGCTCCATTCTCTTCTTTCTGTGCCTGTTCAGGGACATTGAAATAGTGCATCCCACCCTTCAAAAGTCAGAGATGAAAGAGGAGACGTCTCGCTACACCTTGAGCTTTGGAAACAGCCCCAAGAAAATCTGGTTGAGGGGTCAAAAAAGGCATTTATTTGTAGGGCTTTGACAGTGAGGCCTGATAAGAGAGGAGATCAGAAATTAGTACTTTCCTCACTATCAGTGGATGGAAACCTGTGCCTTCATTTACCAGTTCTAATACTTACTAGCTCCATGGCTTGTGTAGTAATTATGCAACTTTCTGATCCTCTGTTTCCTCATCTGTAAAATGAGGATTATGTAGTTATAAAAATTAGATTAGATTAGGCAGTGTGTGTACCAACAAGTACAGTCCCTCATGTAGTAAGTAGTCACCCAATGACTGTTAACTCTTCCATTCCTCCCTGCGTTGTCAAGACACTAAGGCCCTGGACTCTTAATAATTGTAGCCTTGATGTTAGCAGTTGCTCTGGGTCTGAGAATCCCCTGGAAAGTTCTGCTCATCAAGGGACTTTGGCTTTTATTTATCCAGCATTCTTCCCTCCTTTAGGTAACAGCACCCCTTCCTTGGTGGGCAGTGCCCCCTTCTTCTATGTAGTTCTTGAAAGGCTGCCAATTTATCACCATACCAGGCCTGGGAAGTCATAATAATATCCATCTGCCTGGCCTCACTGATTGGACCAGAGATGGGCTTGTGACTGAAGGTGGACCAATGAGAGTTTATATGCAGATGTTGGCAGGCTGGTGCTCTCTCTCTTTTGAAGGAGTGTTAAGCTGGGATGATGTAGCCTTGAGTTGTCTTAGTCATGCTTCCTACTTGCAGTAGGAGGAAATGTCTCCAGGAACAAAGAGAAGCAGAGTTAGAGAGGAAGAAAGACAGAATTAATTTCTGAAAACATTGCTTCAATCCTTAGTATCCTAAGGCCACTCTTAAACTTCCCAGTTACATAAGCCACTGAAGTCTACTTTTCTGATTAAGCCTCTTGAGATGACTTTTCTGTCACTTGTAACTGGAAGAGCCTTGAGGAAAACAGGGACTCAATTTCCTTTGGTCAGATTCTTGGGCGAAGCATGGTTCAGATCCCAGAGAGAACCTCTTTCAGCTAGAGCCATTTGGTCATTGGAGGCCACAAAAGACCTCTTGTAGGAGTGGTGCTACTTCCAAGATGTTCTATTTTCTCCTGCTCATGCTATTCCAGAAAGTTGGCATGAGCTCTGAAACCCACTTCTCTTCCTTCCTAACCTCCAAAGCCATAACATCAGCAGAAATGCAGTGTACTTTACGATCCCTTAGCACTATTCCCAGGTCCAATACCTCCCATTAACCTCTGACTGGATACCACTTGAAAAGCGTGCTCTATTTCCTATCACAAAACCATTTAATTGGATTATAGATGCTTGCAGTCACAATTTCATCAGTACAAACCATCACTGAGATGAAATATGCTTACTGTTGCAGCCCTGAGGAAATTCCCCATCCCCACCTCTGTTCAAAAGTTTGCTCTCAGCCATATTATGCATGGGCCGCCTTCAGAGCCTTTCTCTTCCCTTCCTGTATGCCTGCCTTGCCTTTGCTTGGGGATTGACTCATCTGGAATTTCTCCAAGCTTCCTCTAGCCCATTTCCAAACCAATCCTCATTTATAACTTCTCTGTGTTCTTCTGAACCAAATACATGGATTCTAATGAGGCAGTCTTGAGAGATGGGCCTTGGAGTCAAATAGACTTGTGTTGGATTTCAGTGCTGTCATCACTAGTTATGTGGCTCTGGACCAGCCTCTGTTTTCTCATCTATGAAATGGAGATGTACCAGGGTTCCCAGGAAGGCCTGAGAGGAAGTTCAGATACATTTATTTAGCTTGTGATATTTGGCAACAGCTGCATCCTCCTACATCTATGTGCATCTACCGTTTTGTATCAGGACTGGGTGGTTTTTGAGTCACGTGCAGGTAAATATTTTTAACAACCGGTATATATATTCATTATAAATTTTACATACTTGGCACACAATTTACGAATTATAATAAAATACACAATCCTTTGGGGGCTGGTCTCCCTAAAGCCCAAGCCTTGATTAGAAGCTTGGAAACTTCAGCCACATCCCCCAACATCCAGGGAGGGGATGGGAAAGAAGCTGGATTGAGTTCAATGAATCACCAGTGTTCAATGACTTAATTAATCATGCCTACATAATGAAAACTCCATAAAACCCCTTAAACAACAGGGTTGAGAGAGCCTCTGGGTAGGTGAACACATCGAGGTTCTGGGAGGGTAGTGTACCTGGAAGGGACTCCATGCCCCTCCCCCAAGCCTTGCTCTATTCATCATTTCCTCTTGACTATTCTTTAGTTGTATTCTTTATAATAAACCGGTATATGTTCTCTTTATTATAAACTCCATATAGCCGGTTGCTTCTCATAGAATGCTTTCATTGATCTTTGCCTGAATTCTTCTATCCTTAGCTAACCTTTAGTTGCAATTGACAAACAAGTATAGATCTGGTATGAGTGTTGGTTGATATTTTTGTTCATGTTAATGAGTAAGAAGTATGTCGTGAGCTAAAAAGATAATAGTTTTTGAATACTGGAAGAATATTTCCTCAATTTTTTATGCCATTCACACTATAGACATTGTAAAGTTAATCTACATTATTAATGTTCTCAAGTCTTTAGTCTAGCCTAGGGATCAACAATCTATGGCCCTTGGGCTAAATCCAGCTTTCTGCTTATTCTTATAAACAAAGTTTATTGGAACACCACCGTGCCCATTCCTTTAGGTACCATCTATGACTGCTTTTATACTGCAAGAGTTGAGTTGAGTGGTTGCAACAGAGACCATGTGGCCCATGGTCTCTATGACCTGGTCCTTTACAGAAGTTTACTGACCCGCCTCCCTGTCTTGATATTCAATAAAACAATAAATTAATGACCTGGTCCTTTACAGAAGTTTACTGACCCGCCTCCCTGTCTTGATATTCAATAAAACAATAAATTAATGAATAAATCAAAATGATGGATTTGTAGTATTTGCTGATTTCCACGGTGTAAATATTTGCACTGTGGCCAATTTGTTAAAGTACTAACTTGATGTCACTGAATGCAGAGTTGGGAAGAGCTGCTCAGCTGTACACCATTCTATAATATTCTCACTAAACAGATAGATACCATACAAATCATCTCGAAAGCATAGATCATAGTAAAATGTAGTAGAATAACTAAGAATCATGAGTTTTCAGTATTTATTACTTTGTTTTAATAGAAAAGGAAGAGAGCAGACCTCTTGAAAAAGAATTCTCCCTAGGAGCAAGTGTCAGACTCAGGCCCAGAGCCTGAAAATCAGAGAGAAGTGGGTGGGGTCTTCAGGCAGCTGTTACTTTAATCCACTTCGATCCCATTCAGTGGCTCTGGCAGAAGTTGCATGCTAGGCTAGGAAAAGGAGCTTTAAGTAAACCTCAAAAAGCAGAAAGGCCTCTGGATGCATCGGCTTTGCTAGGGGACACCTCTAAGTTGATGGGACCTGCAGGAAATCCCCAGAGGGAGAGGAGAGTTTCAGTAGGTGCCATTGGCGTGCTGGAAATGGAGTGCTGAACAGATATGGGTAAGGCACTGAGGACATCTACCACAGCGCCTTAAATGCAAGTTTGCCCTCTGCTCTCTTCTCCGCCTACACTCAGATGATCCCCATGTGCGATCTCATATGCTTCATGATGTCAACACCAGCCATGTGTCAATAATCCCCAAATCTCTGTCCTCAACTACACCCTCTTTCTCAGGTTCCAAGTCTTTATTTCCCATTGCCTACTGAGCTTCTCCACCTGGGTGTTTCACAGGCATTGTGAAGGAAAAACCCTGAAGCTAAACTCATCATCCTTTTCTTCCTACCTCATCCTAAACTTGACATTGCTTTTATGGTTTCATTCTTGGTGAATGACTTCATTATCCTAAGCTAGAAATTTCAGTCAATTTTTTTTATAACAGCCCAATGATTAGTCCTATTGCCAAACTATTTGGTCATGCCACTTTCCTGTAAAAAATTTCCATTTTCTGTTGTAAAAGATATCTCTTGCGGTGTCTGTCTTTCTCTATTAACCCTTGTAACTTACTCCTACATTCACAAAAATGAGCCTGTAGCAACCATATTATCCCTAAGATTACCCCCACCCTTACCATCACGGTTAATTGGACAAGCTGCACTAGTTAGATTCTCCCAGGGATTTTGAATTGAAGCTAAAAGTTCTTAAATAATGAGAAAGTGTTTCTTGAGCTGGGGTTGGCAATGTTTCTCCTGCTATACTGATTGAAAAGACAGAAAACTGGTCCACAGAGAAAGAAGCAAGTTGTGATTGACATATTTTGACTGCCTAGTACTGTTTGGGAAATCACCCTTCTCTCATTCTCAGTCCATTTGGTTCAGGTGGGGCTGGCTCCTGCCAGAGAACTCTGCTACCCGGTCTACAGTGATTGGTTCAGGGCTGGCCATATGACCCAGGCTTGGCCAATCAGAGTACTCTACTCCCTGGCTACAGTGATTAGTTCAGGAACAGATCTGTGACCTAACCCCAAGCCAATCAGTCATCCTCTGAATTTCAGTTGTAACTTTCAGACAAGAGGCTTTCTTTTAGTTGCGATTGTTAGCTCTATAGATCAGGGTTCCCCAATGCCTGGACTGTGGACCGGTACCAGTCCGTAGCTTGTTAGGAGCACTGGTCCCTGGTGCCAAAAAGGTTGAGGACTACTGCTGTAGATGATTTAAGATGAGAGTGACCATCTTTACTTCCACTTAAGAATAGTGTTCTTGAAAATGAAGCTAATACAGAAGAAAGAATGAAAGAGAGAGTGACAGGACCCCAAAGATGTCCTTCGACCCCTGCATCTAGCAGAGCCTGAAGTTTTATTTACTCCTACATTTCCCACTTCTTAAAAAATTGTTAACATATACATAACATAAAAGTTATCATTTTAGTGTACCTGCCACTTTAAGTGTACAGTTCAGTGGCATTAAGCACATCCACATTGTTGTGCAATTGTCACCATCATCCATCTCCTGAACTTTTTCATCTTCCCAAACTGAAACTATTAAACAACTCCCCATTTCTCCCTCCCACCAGCCACTGGCAACCACCATTCTATTTTCTGTCTCTCTGAATTTGACAACTCTAGGTACTTTATAAATGTGGAATCAAACAATATTTGTCCTTTTGCGAGTAACTTATTTCCTATAAGAAAATATCTTTGAGATTCATCCATGTCGTAGCATATACCTGGATTTCCCCACTTGGAGAGCCAATAAATTCCTTTTTTGGCTTGAACTCTTTTGAGTTATATTTCTGTCACGTGATCAAAAATAATCCTGCTAAATATAATATAGATATTGAGAAAGGGGGAAAAAAAGACAAAAGGTAGAGCAGAGCTCCTCTAGCTTTCCAGTTTTGACTTCCAGCCCCTTTCTAGTCTTGATGTCTCTAAGAACAGAGAGACATCTTTCTCTCTTAAATGAAATCGTATTTGTTAAAATGAAAGAATTGTAACCAATACACTTCCTTATTCCCACTGAAGAGCTTGCCATTTACCAAATAACCCAGGTTTCTCATCCCTCTCTGCCTAGAATGTCACTCTTTTCCTAAGCAGAGAATTCCTACATAGTCTTCAAGCTCCTGCTCAAGTGTCTCTAGGTTTCTCTTCCTTCTTTTTCATTCTCTCAAACCACTGACACCTTGTAGTGGAACTGTTTGTAGGTGCCTTAGTCCTTTGACTAAGAGCTCTGAGAGGTCATGGATTGTATTTGCTTCTTTATATCCCAGAGCCTGGCACAGTTGATGGCAGTGACTTTTTGTTAAATAAATGAATGTAAAAATTACTGCATAAATCTTAATACTTTTTTTTTTTTTTGCCTCAATACTTGATCTCTAAATAATTCATGCACTGAGGGCTTTAAAAATACTTTATTATCTAAGTAGGTTAAATATGTTCCCTGAAAGCTTTTTAAAAAATTATTGCTTTTACTATTAATAAAAATTCAGAGTGAATCCTCAGCCCAGTACAACCAGATTTAGCAAACATTGCCAAGAGTGAAAACTCAGATTAATGAGACTTGACTATATTTGGTCAGATGTGAAATAGCCTTTTCTGTAGCCTAACTTGTACATTGCAGTATGTGTCTTTTTTTAAGGATCAGCAATGAGGGGCACTTGTTAATTATGTTGGATTATTCCTTAATCTTTATATTCCTGGTGAACTCAAGGAATGATAGGTCATAATAGCATGTAAAAAATTCACCTCCCATTGCTGGTTGGCATTGTCTTTCCTTTTTCCTGTTCCCTACTTCTGTCTCCTACCAATTTATTTGAAAGATATTTTGAACTGGACAGTCCAGATAACTGATGCATTTTGTTGACGTGGTGCCTTCTCCATAGGTTGCTTTAAACAGGTATTTTTGTTCTTGTGGAACTTATAGAACCCTCTCATAGTCCCCTCTAGCCTACCACACCTTTTGAAAGAATAGAGGATCTTTCATTATTTGAAAAGTGTCATGTCTTTGATTTTTTTCACTTCATGGTCTTAAGGTAAGTACAGACTATTTTCTCCAAATTTCTTTGTTCACGTAATTCTTTTTTTTCCCCACAAAAGTGTTTTTATAATCGTGACATGTTCATTCTGGAAATTTCAGAAAAGGATAAAGAAGAAAAGGATCATTATTAATAATCTCACAATCCCACAATCAGAGATTGATTTTATGAAGATATTCGCTATTGCTAAGATATTGGTATATTTCTCTTCATTGCTTTATTTTTTATAAACGACTTTATTGAGGTATAACTGACACAAAAATAAGCTATATATATTTTTAAGCTATACATATTTATACACAATTTGATGAGTTTTGACCTATTTGCACACTTAAGAAACCATCTTTGCAATCAAGGTAATGAACATCACAGCCCTCCAAAGTTTCCTGGTGCCCCTTTTGTAATCTCTCCCTCTCAGGTAATCACTGATCTATATTTTCTGGAAATTTATGTATGAGGAATCATACAGTATGTACTTTTGTTAGTTTGGCTTCTTTTACTGAGCATAATTATTTTGAGTTTCATCTGTGTCGTAGTACATTCATTCCTTGTCATTAATGAGAAATATTCTATAGCACGGATGTGCTACATATTGTTTATGGACTTATGGACCGACCTTAGGTTGTTTTCAGTTATTACAAATAAAGCTGCTATGAATATTCATGTATAAGCCTTTATATGGATGTGTGCTTTCGTTTCTCTTGGCTAAATACCCAAAACTGGAATGGCTGTGTCATATGGTAGGTGTGTTTTTTTGACTTTTTTTCCAGGAAACTGCCACAGTATTTTCTCAAGCAGTTGTATTTGTTTTACATTACCATAGGCAGCATATAAGAGTCTCAATACTACACATTCTTGTCATCACTTGTATAGTCCATCCTTTTAATTTTAGCCATTCTAGTGAGTGTGCAATGGGTATCTCATTGTGGTTTTAATTATCATTTCCCTAGTGAATAATGATATTGCACATATTTTCATGTTCTGAATGTCACTCATGTGTCTCCTTTGATTGTCTATTCAAATATTTTTCACATTTAAAAATTGTATTGTGTTTTCTCATAATTAATTGCAAATGTACTTTATATATTCTAGATCTAAGTCCTTTGTTAGATAGATTGGTCCAATATTTTCTCCCATTCTGTGTCTTGCCTTTTCATTTTTGTAATCGTGGGTTTTGAAGAGCAAAAGGTATTATTTTTGGTGAAGTCCAATTAGTTGATTTTTTTTTCTTGATAGCTTGTACTTTTTTTGTCCTATTTAAGAAAATCTTTGCTAAACCCTAAACCGCTAAGATTTTTTCCTGTTTTCTTCTATATGTCTGTTAAGTTTTAGCTCCTAAATTTTGATCTATGGTCCATTTTTAGTTAATCTTTGTATATAGTGTAAAGTATGAATCCAAGTTCTATTTTTGCATATGGTTCTCCAGTTCCATATGCCATCAAAAACACACCTACCATATGATGCAGCCATTCCAGTTTATGAATTTTGAATCATTTTGTATCATCCATCAGTACATGTGCTAAGAACTTGGTATCTCTGATATACCATTAAATAGTCATATGACCTTTTATAAATAACTTTGACTTTTTGCCTCTCAGCTTAATAATCAGTGAAATGGGGATAATAGTTATTGGTCCTACCTGTCTGACAGGGATGTTATGGAGATCAACTTGCAATAAGTAATATCATTTATGTTTGTTTTTTTTTCTCTGAACAGTCAGCCTTGATTCCTCCTTCACCATCATCCCCATACTCAGGCACCTCTCAGGTATTTCTGGAATCTGTCTTTTCTCATGACCTCTACCCACACTGTTCCGGCCATGCTGACCTCTTCTCTCACATAGACTGTTGCAGTGTCCTGTCACCTGGTCTGCTGCTTCCAGGCTTGTCGCCCTCAGACCTGACCTTTCTGCTGCCTCCAGGGTGATCCAGCGAACTTTGTCGATCATGTTATTTTCTGCTTACACTGTATCATCTACAAAGCCAAGCCCAAGCTTTATGTCTCGCATCCAGGCTTTCCATGCTCTGGCCCTAGCCTCATCTCCCATTGCTCAAAGTTCTTTCAATTTCCAATATCACACTGGTGATTTTAGAAAAGAAAAACTCCTTATCCGATGCCTCTTCCAACTTTGCCTACTCTAGATAGAAAAAGCCCTCAGAAAATTGTTTCTGGCATATTTGGTAGTCTAAATTGTTCTCCAGGTGTTTTAAATGTTTTCTGCTACTTGGTTGATTTAAAATGAGTTTTTAAACTGCTTCTCCTCAGAGTCTCCTGTACTTTTCCATAACTAATTGCAAGATGCTGAATTGTAGGAACCTCATTGAATGCTGTGGGTGTGGGAAGCATCACCCGCCTTCTTTAACTTCCATTCTCGCTTTTCCTCAGCAGGCCCAGGAATGATCACTGTATCTCTGACCTGCTTAAAAGCTCTAATAGTCACTTTTCAGAGATACTTTCTTTGAAATCTCTTACTCAGAGAGCAACTCTAGCTGAGGCAAAAAGCACAGCAGTTGTGATATCATTAGTGTGTAGACTCAAAGTTTCTCTCTAATCTAGTCTCGCTTTCAGAGTCATCTCTAATGGTTGATTCTGCTTCTGGATGTCCAAAAAAATTAGATCATCATCTACCACATTTACCCTTTAAGATTGTGTTTTCCTGTTAATTGAACATAATGTCACGGTCTTCTTATTTTTGTTCAAAATGTTTTAATGAATTTGTTTCACGTCCTTCATTTTTTGGTTGCAAATTCTTCATCAGACCCTTTACTGTTCAGTTTCTGAACACAGATTTGGAGAGTTTTGCTTGTTATATATCACGCCTCTTGAGACATGTTGGATTTTCTTGTCATTTTGACACTGATTTACCAGAATGAACTTCCTGCAAGAACACTATTGCAAAGAAATTGTTCTGCTCTGACAGTAGATGATTTCATTAGGTTTGCTCAGTTTGGGGACCAAATGCATGAACTTTCAAAATCGCAATAGCAATTATCTTCAGCCAGCTGGGTCTGGGCATTTTCCTAATGTGAGCTATTGCCCACTCATATTAGCTTCTTATATTTGGAGATAAGCAACCTATTTAAAAAATATATTTATATAAATTATGAATGTGTAAATATATATATCCAAGTGTCAAGGCAAGATAAACATCACATGGGATATTTGCTCAGTCTCACATCTTGCTTGATTCAAATCTAAGAAATCTTTCTTGTTACTTATGGTATGATTTATTCTTTAAAACAAAGCAAAAATAAAAAAATTTAAAAATGTCCTAAAAAGCAAAATTAAACTAACCAAAGGAAAACCTCGATATTCTTTAAGAGAAGGTTGTTCAAACGTGATGTCAGAAAATATTTCTTCTCGTTTTTATCTTAACTGCCTCCCATTCCTTTCAGAAGTAAAACAGCTTAAAAGTTTGCAAATAAATTTGTCTATGTGGTCATTTTCCATAGGTTTGGAATAATAGTCTTCTTGAAATACTTGAAAAACCTAGACCTAGAAGACAGGACAAGATCACAGCAAAAGGCAATTGAGCCAGAAATCAACCTGGAGAGTGCAATGCTGCAACGAAGAACCTCAGGGTTCATCAACAGCCTCCGAAACTACAAAGATTTGGTGGAGCCCCCTGCTTTTGTTATAGGTTCTGCTACTATCAAACACTGACCTTTGTGAGAGGGAGAAGTTAGTCAGCCAGGAGGCCTAGCTATCAGTCTTTTGAGCCCCTCCTTGAATATTTCTGGAAGCCACAACTTTTCACCCCACTTCTGCCACCCAGCCCAGCTGTCGTCATCTCAGTAGTCCCCTAACTGGTGTCTCTGCATCCACTCTTGCTTTCAGTTAGACCGTTCCCTAGAGGACTGATCTTGAAATATAAACATGATCATGACTCTACCTCCCCTTCATAGCTCTGCAGTGCCTTCCCTTTCTGTTAGGCTAAAATCCGATTTGTGCATGGTCAGGCCCAGCCTTCCTATCCCATCTCATCCACTGCTGTCTTGTCATCCCCCTTCAGGGCCTCACTGGCCTCCCTTCAGTTCCTCAGATTCTCTATGCTCCTCCCTGCCTCCATTTGGGTCAGACTCTTTTGTTATAGCATCTCATACAACCATATCCCTCTCCTGCAGAGCCCGTACTCTCAGTCTATATTGACATATTCATTATTGTCTCCCTTTGATTAAGTGTAAGCTCTGCTGGAGAAGAGGCCTTTGATTAAGTGTAAGCTCTGCTGGAGAAGAGGCCTGTCACTGCCACGTCACCAGCGCCAAACCCAGTGAATCAGTTAAGTTAGTAAAGCCTAAGATGAAGTCTAGATTGATTTAGTTTCTGCCGAGGTCTTAGTGCTACAAATTGGTATGCTTCCATCATTGCCACAAAGGGACCAAATAAGCTTCCAATGTAACTTTTGTGTGAATGTCTGTTATGACCATGCAGTATGCATTGCTTCAATTCTATAATATTTACAGTGCAAATTGCATTGGCTCAAACTTACTCTGGCTCAATTGCTAGACCCATCAGAGTCCTCAAAGCATCCCTCAGCTCTTCTTCAAAGCTCCTAAAGTGTAACTGTCACCACACCTCATCTATCCTGTCCTTTGCCCATTGCTCTGCTTTCCAGGTTCTCATTTCCACTGCCCTCAAAACCACCCGAAGGAACAAATACAGTGGACTTTATCAATAATCTCCCTGTGAGATCATCAGTGATCACAACTCATTTCCTTACCAGGGTCCTGGCACAAGGGACCTTCCCAAAATAAAGGAAAAGTTTGACCCAAAGACAAATGTAAGTCTCCACCCCTAGAGACCAAAACTATTTACAAAGCTTAAAAAAACAAACCAATAACAATAACAACAAAAATATTCAAGTTCAGGCAATCAGCCAAGACATATAAAATATGCATTGCCATATTTAATCATTATAAAAATCTTATCAGGTCTATGTTATTATCTCTGTCCTAGAGATGAGAAAAGCTGAGGCTCTGGGTGACTCATCGAGGTCACACAGCAATGTCATGATTCAAATCCAGGTCCAATAGCTTTAGGTCTTAACCAATGTTCTATACTGCAGGCCGACACTAATAGAAATGGCTGACAATGGGGATGCACATACAATTAATTTCATTTAGCCTTCCTGTGCCTGATAGACCAACGTCATTCTGTAAAGGCAATATCCAAATAAGCTCAACTGAAGATAAATAATTATATAAAGGCACACAGAGTACATTCGTAAGTGTTAGTTTCATCATCTTAATCTTTTAACTTTATACGTGTTTACATTTAAGATATTTTCTCCCCAGGGCTATATTTCTAAATATACATCTTTGTACAGACTCTTAAGACCTGAGTTTCCCTGCGGCTGCCCTGTAACGCTCCTGAGGATTCATGGAGTCATGCTGCCAAGCTGATGATTATTCTTAGTTTCAGAGAGTATGGGGTTGGACTTCTTGCCAGAATCCTGCCCTGGCATTCCAGGTAACTGACTACAAACTATGGCCTATTCTGTGCTATTTATAGACAGTGACAAAAATAGTCTCACCCATCTGAAAGGTGTATCTGTGCCATATGCCTACTGGCCTCCTAATCTGACAGATGCTTTTTACCAGACCTCATGAGGCAGCAGGGCTGTGTCCTCACACAGACCCAGAGGCACTGTGTCCATCACGTGCACACACACCTCCTGCTCCAGAAGCACCAAGGGCCTGGGGAGGCACCAAGGCAGGGCCCCAGTACAGGGGTCAAGGCAGAACCTACTTATGGACCCAAGGAAGAAGGCTTGGGAGCTTGGGAAAGGGGTTAGGTAAGACTAAACCCAACTGTCGGAGTTGGGTAAGAATCAGGGTAAGATCATAAGTATCTGATTTGAACCTAAGCTGTGAACATCCTAGAGACTCATTAGTCTCCAAGCTTGGGCCAGAGCTGAATCTGGGAGTGGGGAGATTAATGGACCCAGCCGAAGGGGCTGGAGTGACCCATAGAGTAAAGACAGACTCTGCCCCTTACTACCTGAGTACAGGCAAGCAACTTCATCTCTCTGAGCTTTTCCTTATGCGAGGGGACTGGTCTAGAAAAGCAACTCTTCCGCTAGATGTGTACATTAGAATCACTTGGAAGCTTGTGAAACTCAGGATGCCTGGGCCCCTCCTCGGAGATTGATTCAGAAAATCTCGGGGGATACTGGGGATCTGGAGGTCTCCCAGGTTCCCCAGGAGGTTCTGATCCACACCAGTATTTGCAAGCCCCTGTACTGGATGATCTCCAAAGAGTCTTCCAACTCCAACATCCCTTTATTCTAAAGTTTACTAAATCAGGGATAAGAAAGAATAGAAGGTAGGCATTCACCTCATGTGATGATTAGGTGGCATCAAAATCAGAGGCTTTATCAGTCACTTGTTGCATCCTAAGAAAACATCAATTTGGGAGCTTATTCAAAGCCAGTTTTTTCACGTGTAAGGCTGAAAACCTGGGGTCAAGTTCACTCCCTTCTGTATTCCCTCCTAGATGGTCTCCCCTTCTCCCATGGTTTAATTACCATCTCTCCCAGAGGTCACAAACTGAAGCCAGAAAGACAAATCAAGGCAAACCACACATGAGTTTTATTTAGTTTACCCAATATTTTTTAAAAGTCTGACTCTGTCTGGGGTGAGACTGGATATTTGTTTTCCACTGACCACGGGCCCACCACATCCACATAAATTACACCAGTTGGCTTCCACCCTTTACATTACCTGCCTAGACCCTGATTTTAGATCTAAGTCAGTCTCTCAACTCCTGTCTCCAGCTCAAACCTCTTTCTGTGTGTCAGACCGTACATCCAAATTCTTCCTGGAAAGATAGTCCAGTTTGTGTACTTAATGAAAGGCCCATCCAGCACAGGGCTAAATAAATGTCAGTGAGTGATACGTGTCATTATCTACTGGGCACCTCTTCTTAGAGTCTCACAGGCACTTCACCTCAACCTATTAAAAACAGAGCTCGTCATTTTCTTTGCCTTCACCGCAAGCTTCTCCTCCACATTCCCTCTTTCCACAAATAAAATCATCAGTAAGTTGCCTAGACTGGGAGTCATCTGGGTTCTTTTGTCTCCTTCATATCATCAAACCTTATGCAAATTCTCTCTTAATTCCATCCAGTTTTCTCCGCCACCATCCTAGTGCAACCCAATCATTTTCACATGTAAGGATGAAAACCTGGGGTCAAGTTCACTCCCTTCGGTATTCCCTCCTGGGTGGTCTCCCCTTCTCCCATGGTTTAATTACCATCTCTCCCAGAGGCCATAAACTGAAGCCAGAAAGACAAATCGAGGCAAACCACACATGAATTTTATTTAGTTTGCCCAGGCAATTATGCTGTTGCCTAATTATTCTCCAGCAAACACAATTGTTTCTATCTAACCCATTGTTCAATCCTAGACCAAAAAGCTCTTTTTACAAAAAAAAGTTGATCTCGCCTCTTCCTTGCATACATTTAGTGGTTTCCCATTGCCTGAGGATAAAATGCAAATTCCTTAACAATAAGACCCTCCTAAGTCTGGTTTCTGCCTCCTCTGCAGCCTCCGCTGGCAGTCCCGGTTTCGGCCATCTGGGATTTCCGTGATCTCTGGAATACGCCCTACTGTCTCTGGCCTCCGAGCCCTCACATATGCCATTCCTCCTCTTGGAAGATTCTTCCCCCTACTGTTCACTTGGATAGTTCCTACACTTCCTTTATGTCTCAGCTCAGCTGTCATGTCCTCAGAAGTACTTCCCAGATGCCCTAGACCAAGTCAGCCTGGCTGCCTCGAACTTGCAGAGCCCCTGGCAAAGCATTCCTCACACTGCATCATGATTACATCCTCTCTAGACCAAGGCTATGCAAGAGCGGAAACTATCACTGCCTAGCTTGTTCACTGCACTCTCTTCCATGCCTAGGACATGCTTAGAACATAGTAGGTGCTCAATAAATGTTTGTTGACAAAAGGAAGAAAAAGAGAGAAGAAAACACAAAGAGTGGAAGGGAACCGGAAAGGAATGTGACTACCAGAGCTGATGCACCCAGTCCTCCACACCCCCTAAAACTGACAGGTCATAAGGGCAGAAATTCTCTGACTCAGTGTATCCTCAGTATCTCACAAAGAGCGGATATGCAGTGGAGGTTGTTGAATGAATGAATTCATTCCAAGAACTTGACCTAGACTATAACCAATGGTATAACCAGCTAGAGAACCAATGTTTTTGTAATAAGCCTTGAGAAACTACTTGACTCTTTAGAGTATGTACACACACAAACTCTGATAAAAATTACCTGCCCCCTTCTGCCCCGTGAAACAATGGAAAAAATTCTTGCTGATTTCCCTATTGTTACCACCAACCAAATAAATCAGATTGGGTTACGAGCTTGCAAACAGGAAGTCTCTATTGTCCAAAATGTGATGAAGTTGTCGTAACACTTAAAGAAAATATAGTAATTCTTGAAGTCACAGATACACTTAAAGAAAACGCAATTCATCCACCGGACTGAAATGTAGAGTTTGGGTTCACAGTATAGTAAGCCAGAATGGAGAAGAAAAGGTGATCTTTGGCCATCGAGAACCTGAAGTTTGGGCCCAAGCCACTGCTGATTGCATTCACGCCTTTGGGAAAATTGTTCAGCTCCTCCACTTATTTTCTCTCCTTTAAAATGGAGAAAGTGAGACCTGCTTTGTAGGGTTGTTTTGAAGACTGAATACAAAATGTAAAGCACCCAGCACAGCCCTGGCTGCCAGGTGCTCATCCATGGCATTGTCTGAAAAGACCTCTGCATTTCAATTATTTAAAGGTAACCTGGCTGGGCTCAAGGAAACAGGTCGCTCATGAAATACTGCTCTCCCAGTGGGCAGGGGCACTGTTTCTGTCCTGTCTGTGCCCTAAAAGAATGAGGGAAACGATGGCAGAGAAATAAGAAAGCAAGAGCAACAAAGAAGCACGGGAAGGCAATGAAACTGGGAGAATTTGGTGAGCCCTGGATCGTGCAGTCATGCTGAAGAGGAAGGCTTTTTTTTTCATGGTTCCCTTCTCCCTCTCCCGGTGTTCATGAGGAAGGAGCCTCAATGAGGGCAGCCAGAGGCAGGATCTCAATGGGCACAAGAAGGAGCTGTGTATGTCCAGCCTGCTCATCTCTCCAGTGCTTTTTTATTAAAAATGAAATTCATACTCAGCCAATTAAAAATAACATTTTTTCTAATTGCATAGGCAAATCATGTTTATTTTAGAAAATTCATATGAGCAAAAAGAAGAAAAAAATTATCACAAATTCCATTGCTAGATAACTACCGAAAACATTTTGGAGTCTATACTTTCAAATTTTTTCTAGGCGATAAGTACACAAACAAATATGGTCTTGAATAACAAATGAGATCGAATGGCACGTACTGTGCTGTAACCTATCTTTTTCACTGCACAGCTTTCCATGTTATTAAATGAACGTATCTAATGTCACAATGGGCGGCATCAGTGGATGAGGCTCAGGGTGGCTGGCCGCAGGCACTCACGGTCTCTTCCTGGGCAGAGCCTTGAAGCTGGTTCCTGCTTCTCCTCTGTGAACAATGATTTAGTGAACAGCTTTGTAGTCACAACTGTTCCCTTACATCCAATCTTAATTTTCTTAAGGAAAAAAGACAATAAGGCAACGTGAATAAAATGTTTAAATTGTAAGTGGGTTTCTTTGGTGGGGAGGAGGGGAGTAGTAATTCAGCATCATGCTTTTCATTTTTGATTCTGTTCAACCTCCAAATTTATCTCAAACACAACCTTATTTCTAGTCCACACACTTAAAATATAAACAAGACACAGTTCCTGTCCTTAAAGAGATTACAATCTAGTAATAAAAGATAAAAGACAAAAGACATAATAACTATCTGTAAAAATGAGTTTTTTCTCTCATTTAACCTGGTTTTTCACAATAAGAAACAAGGACAAGATGGACAGATAATATTAATAATAACTAACGTTTATGAGAACGTACTCTGTCGAGGAACTGTTCATATATGAAATGGTATACTGTATTAAATTCACCATTGGATTCACACGGTCAGTCTATGGAGTAGTACTAGGGCTGTGAACATTATATTGTTGTGGAAATCGAGGCACGAGGAAGTAACTCAGCTAGCGAGTAGGAAAGCTAGGATTTGTTTCCAGGCCCTTTGAAATCAGAGCCCTCTGTTGCTGAAACACACAGCCTTTGGGCTGGGAGAGAGTATCATGGTGACCTGGAATAAGCATTGTGTTTTAACCCTCTAGGTACTGTGGCCTGAAAACCAGCTTGCTGACGTCCCCTATGGTGGGGTTCAGTGTGACCAATTGGTGCACCTACCACAGTTCCATCAGCTTTCCTCAGGTCCCAGGGGCTGCCCTGGCCATGGAGAAAATGGGTCGCTCCAGTGCACGACCGCTACACTCTGTTCCCACCTAAGTCCACTGAGGAGCCACCTCAAGTTGATCACCATGACCTGGCTGACGGCTTCTTCTTTAGCCACCCCAAGCCGGCACACTTTGATGCTTTGGCCTGCACCACTGGGTCCGCAGTCCATGTCTTTGTGAATCAAGCCACCGGCAAGCCAACGGGACTTCCAGAAGACTTCAGGAGCAGCCTCCTGAGGCTGATGAGGCTGGCGTCAGTGTGAACCATCTGTGTGTGGAACTGTGCCTGTCAGAGAATAAAGTTTAGATTATTCTCTAAACGATTTCTTTTAATTCCTTAGCATATATTTTTACTCTTAAAATCACTGTCAATTTCTTAAAAGGTTTTTGTTTTTGTTTTTTTTTTATAACAGAGTCCTCTAGCCCCATTGATTAAGCCCCTCTTTGCATCAAGCCCAGAGCAAGGCGCTTTACACACAAGGCCTCCCTGAGCCTTCACCACCGCCCAGGGAAGCAGGTGCTGCTCTTACCTCCCTTTACAGAAGAGGAAAAGGAGGTTTGCAAAGCGGAAGCAATTGGCCCAAAGTCATTGTTCTTGTGAGTCTCTGACTCTGAAGTCCACCTGGGCATGCTCTCTACATGTTTCTTTATCTCCAAAATCTGAGCAGCGAGGCCACACGCTTCCTGTGGTTTGGGATCGCTAATCTGATATGACTTGTTAAATGTCCTCAGCTTCTTACAGTTAATAAGTACATGACACCTTTTTTAAAAAGAAGTGAACTTAAAACATACACACACACACACACACACACACACACACACACACCCCTTTCTTTTATGTATTTAAAACAACAAACACACCTCTGACAATTTTCTGATAAATCTAAAACCTCCATCAGTCACTAACGCTATGCGTTGAAGTCTAAACTTAACCACGAATAAACAGAATCTTTAATGCCGAACACATATAAGGCCCCTACTTTGTTGTGATAATAAACGTGGTTACTATTTATTGAGCGCTGAGTACACAAAGTGCTTTACAGTCATTACCTTAAATAATCTTCATGTTCCCTTTTTCAGATGAGAAAGTTGAGGCTTTAACGAGAACAGCTGGAGTTGAAGTAGGAGTTCTGGAACCTCTGCCTCCATCCTGTGACAGGGAAAACTGCTGGTTTAATCTCTCCGGGCCTCAGTTTCCTCCTCTGGAGATAAGACCCTGAAAGAAAAGACCCTTTTCCAGTTGGATCCCCAAATGTTGTCTGAATACACAGAGACTCTCAATCTACTTTTTCTGAATTAGTTTCGAATCCCTGCCACATATAAATAGCTTTTGAATACCGTCACCGTGAATAAAACAATATTAAATTCTATTCCTTTGTCATTTAATCCACTCAATTTCACCTAGTAATAGATGAATTTCGAGGTTTTAAAAACACTTCACACAATAATTCTGAGACTCAGAAAGACCATTAACCAGCAGCCTAGTGTTTGTAGGCATTGATTTATCTGACCTCTGGCACTTGACCTGCTGAGCAAGGTCACCAGGGAGAACTTTTATTTGTGTCTCATGTTTCGGCCCCTGTCATTCTTGCATGTGCATTATCTCACCTCATCTTTGTGGCTACTCTGAGAGTACGGTATCATCATCATCATCATCATCATCATCATCATCATCATCACCATCATTATTGACCCCGTTGTACAGTCAGAACAGGCTCTTTAGGAGGAAGGTAGCCTGCCAAGGTCATAGAACCCCAATGTGGCAGGGCTAGAACTCGAATCCAGCCAGGCCTTTGGACCCTTCTTTCTGGGCCACCAACTCTGCATCTCATCCCTGTGGTCCTGAATCTTCAAACTACAACATGCGTCGCCATGAATTTTTCAGGTTGTAGTAATACCAGCGGTAGTTTCACCAAGACTCTTAAATTTCAGGCAACACAGTGGGATGAATAAGAGGGTGGGGTCCTCCTGGATTTGTCTCCTGAACCTGCCATTTCTAAAGAGGGGAACCACATGTTCCAATTTGCCCAGGATGGTCCTGGTTGTCCTGGCATCATGGCAGGCTCACCCCTAAAACTTGTGGGCCCCAGGGTAAGAATAAAAATGGAAAATAGTCTGTGGGTCACTCCACCACTTCCTACAAGGGGCTCTGTGTACGTGTGTGTGGACATCCCAGCCTGCATGTTTAAACTGAGTCTACCAGCTGCCCCTTGTGTCCTTTGGGCCTAGGTGTGTTTATATCTGTGGCTTTGTTTGCCCTTTGGAAGATCCACCTGGAGGCTGCACATGCAGTGCCTGGAAAAGGCTTGGTGTTATTTGGGCAGGGAATTCTGGGATGTTGCAGGGACTTGGAGCATGATCTAGAAGCAAAGGCCTTGGCTCTGAATGGGCAAAGCCCTCTGGCCCACAGACTCCTCACTCAACCCTGAGGAAGATCCCAGCCAGAAGAGGAGATGAGTGGGTCTCTAAATCCCAGAGTGGGCAGGGCAGGTTGCCCAGGATGTGGGAAAGTATTGATGAAAACTGCTCCCGTTCGCTGGCAAAGCTATCCTGGTCTAGACGGTTATATAATCACCTAATTTATGAGTTGTATAATTTTGGGCATTATTTCCCTTTATAGTTCTCTGACCTGCAAAATGGGAAAAACAGTACAGTTATCACCAGGTACCAGAAGTGCTATTCACTAAGGTTTTCGACATCTCCCCTCTGAGCAACAGTAGGATTGTACTTCCTGCTCCCTTCAAATTAGATGTGGTAATGTGACTTGCTTCGACCAATGGAAGTAAACACGGGTGACATAGGTCATTTTCAGGAGTGACCACATTTGCTTGCCTGTGCTTGATTCTTCAATGGGCATGGGTGGATGTGGAGACCCACAGCTAAACGCCCACACCACAGCTGCCCATGGACAAGTACCCAGAATCACAGCAGACTCTATAAAAGCAAAAATTAAGTCTCTGTTGCTTTAAATCACTGATTTGGTAGGGTTGTTTGTTACAGCAGCATCACGCAGTTTACCCTTTTTCTTACAAGGACCAACTTCATAGGGTTGTTGTGAAGGTTACATGAGAAATGTATGTAAGTGCTTGGCATATTTATTTAGTATTTATATTATTATATTAGTATTTATTGTGGGAGAAAAAGAAATGCTGATGTCCTGCCACTACGTAAACTTCTAGGTAGGAAAGTAACCAGTCCTGATATTCATTTCGTTTCATGTGCTTCTGTGGGGAATCAGACACTGTTTTCTATTTTATGAGAAAAATCAGAGTTACTTGAAGGTCATAGAAGGGTGGGATACATTATACCTAGGGTATGTGTTGCCAGGCCTGGGCCCCAGAACTGATCAGAATTGAGAGTGCAGGTAGATTCTTTGGAAAAAGCCCCAAATTCATGTAAATCTCATGAGTTTAAGTACTGATGGCACAATCTTTGCACTGCTCAAATTTTTAATACTTCATTGTGAGCCAAAGCAGTGAACGCTGTGGCGTTCATTCTAGCACTACATAAACTCAGTTTTAAGACTACAAAGAGAACCAAATCTAATCACATGTATTTGGAGGAAGCCAGATTTTATTATAAAGGTGGCAAAATAAATATAGAAAGACTTAAAAAAAAAATCCAGTCAGTCATTCACTACTTCACTCCAAAGATGTTCTACTGTTTTCTGGGCACTTCTGAGCAGACATGATTTGTGCCTTTGCTAACAAAAAACAACTACAGTAATTCAAGCAGGTGAAGAAAACCTTCAGGTGTTGCTGACTTTCTAACTACATTTTTGTTACACTCAAATTCATTTGAAAACCTACAGTAAAAGATGAGGCACAAAATGTGTGTTCATGTTTTACTTGGACAGATTTTGGCTCCTAGCAATTAGTGCTTTCAGTCACATTAAGCATATAAATAATGCTTTGTGACATTACAGTATTTCCCATTACAGATCGATTTATAGCATTTGTTCATAATCAGGCTTGAAATGTTACCTAGAAACAAAATATGTTTTCCTTGAGACAGTCAGACCCTATTAGAAATCTAAGGCTTTACAAATCACCATGTTAACAGTTATGTCCCCTAGCTAAGGTTTTCTTTCCTTAAATAGTGTTAAATTCAGCCCCAGAAGCACAAGTCTCTTTGAGGGTTCTCTTATGTGCATTGACTTGAAAGGAAAAACTTAGTGCTCAAAATACATTTAATATCTTACTGTGTGTAACTAAATAAATCAATCAGTATTCCTTTTGGAGGAAAAAATGTTAGCACCTTTTAAAAGTGTTATGCTTATAATTAGGTTACACAATATTATTTCTTCATTTTTTAAAAGGCAGGTTTTCATTGCTTAAAGAAAAAAGGTGTCAGCTGATTTCTAGGTAAGAGAAGTAATTCTCATTTCCTGACCACATAATCATATACTGAGGGCGAGCAAAAAAATAAAACATGTATCAGATCTGGAGATTTGGAGCAGTAAAACTCAGTGCTAAACAGCAGAGATTTTGGAGCTAGGAACATCTGGATTTGAGTTTTTTCCCTGCCATTTATTTAATCACTGCGGAATCTTGGGAAAAATTACTTCCCATTCAGCAAATGTTCACTGTTTATTTTTTCCAGAATTTTTTCATGAAGAATATTCTTTTTGATTAAAATTAACCACTTCTCATTCATTTAGCAAAAATTAAGAGTACTTATTGTAGGCGACACTCCACGGTTCTAGGTCCTGGGAAATGGCAGGAAGTAAGACAGCCAGACTATTGCTTTCACAGAGCTTATATTCTAGCTTGGGGAAGACAGACAAATGTACAGACAAGATAATGTCAGATGCTATAGTTGGTTGAATTACCTCAAAAGACACATCTGACTTTTTAACCTCTGGAACTTGTAAATGTGACCTTGGAAAAAGTCTCTGCAGATGTGATTAATTTAAGGGTTTCAGGATGAGATGATTCTGGATTATCCACGTGGGCCTTAAATCCAATGACAAATGTACTTATAAGAGATACAGAGGAGAGACACTCCGAGGTAGAAAAGACCATAAGGCGGTGGCAGAGATCGGAGTGATGGCAGACACAGACAAGGAATGCCTGGAGTCACCAGAAGCTGGAAGCAGTCAGGAGGGATTCTTGTCCAGAGCTTCTTTGATTGCAAGCTCTGCCTCTAGAACTGTGAGAAAGCAAGTTTCTTCTGTTGTAAGTCATCCACTTTGTGGGAGTTTGCATGGCGGCCCTAGGAAACAAATGCAAATGGTAGTATGTACCAAGAGAAAATAAAACTGGGACATGAGACAGGGACTGGAATGGGTATAGCCATGTGTCACATAACCTGTCAGCAGTGACCACATACAGGACGACGGTATACCACATAGTCTAGACGTGTAGTAGGCTATACCATCTAGGTGTGTGTAAGTGCATGCCGATGTTTGCACAGCAAAGAAAGTCCTGATGACACATTTCTCCGAACATAACCCTGTCGGTGCATGACTACACTATAAAAGGAGGAGTTTGGAAGGCCCCATTGAAGAGCTACTGTTTGAGCTACCAGAGGATGCGGGAGATGGTTTTCTGAGTCTGAGAGAGCAGCAAGTGCAAAGGGTTCAACCTAGGAATGAACTGGGCAAGTTTGAGGACCAGAAACAAAGTCAGTGGTGCTGGCTATAGGAGGCAAAAGGAAGAGTGGTTGAGACGATGCTGATGGGGCAGGAAGTGACCAGATCCTGTAGGGTCTCGGAGGGCTTGGTAAGAAGTCTGAATTTTCTTCCAATTTCAAAAAGATCTTCGTTAAAATGACCAGTAGATTCCCTAACTGGCATAGAGAAGGAAATATGTATTTATTAAATCAGTAAATACGAGGATATTCCGAACATTCTAGTACTTGGACTTTAAAAACCCAGACCCTTTATAATCTTACTCATATGATCCAATCCATTTAATTCTGTATGAATGATAACGTCACAGTACACGTGAAGTCAAACACCACAGGACACAGTAAAAAATCCTCGGAGGGATCCTTTATTTCATTTACTTTCTACTTATAAGGCATTTCGACCTGTAGAAGTTGCTTCTTCCAATTCTGCCAATGGCTTGGAACATCATCTTGTCCTAATTCCACAGTGTAAGTGGTCCCTGGGGTAGGTCCGAGGGTTGTGGAATCATCGGGACTAGATTCTACAGTTCCAGCACCCCAATAAGCAGGCTTCCCTAGGATCCCACTCCACATTCCTACCAACGATCAGTGAGGAAACGGACTGTATTTATATTCACTTTTTCAAAGACCAGACCTACCTCTTTTACGTAAAGAAATTTTCTCAAGTACAATAATGCATTCATCATTTTCCTATAGTTCTTCAAATGCCTGACATTCATCTTTTCCCTATCTCTAAAATTCCTTTCTTTTCACATTCTTTCTTGATTGTTTCTTATTGTAAAAACAAAAACAAAAAACCAAGATGTGGATTTGTTGTGCACATTAGCAGGTCTGTACAGAAAAATGCACAGAGGTTTTATATACCATTTACAGTAACAGCTCAGCGTACAAAGTCAAGAAAGAAGAATCTGAAGTACGAGACTTGTTCTGAAATAAGCCTATGGAGGACGACATCAGAATTTTCCCTCATCAACTATTTGATAATGACAAATTAAAAAATGTGCAGTTAAAATACATAGCGGTCACTTTACATACTTTATATACTGCGGCCGCCAACCCACCCGACTTCTAAATAATAGGGCTTTTTCAAATTTTATTCCCCTTTCGTTTAAATTTAATGGAAAAAGCTAAAAAGTCATATTTTAGCAATGTATCCCCATAGAGCATTGTGATTGACCAAGATTTTTAATGTGCTTGGAGAGAAATCTTGCTGAAGTAATGACTATTTTCCAGTAAATATTGAGTGAAAACCAACTTTACCCCCAATCTGAGGTTATACACTTGCTTTTTGGGGGACACGACTGCTATACATGAGACAACCGTAGCAACCATCCAAGACAGTAAAAGAAAGCCTATGACAGTCTGCCATGTTATGCTGGGTGTGCATCAAAGCTCATCGTGATTTTTTGTGAGATCTTCCCCATAATTGGTAGCTTGGCTTCCGACAAACATGTTCCAGTTCTCCAATATCTCCTCTTTTGTTAGCTTTTCATCCTGTAAGAGGAAAGAGCTGTGTCATAGAAGGTCTAGTAACTCTGAATAATGGTTCAGCATGAAGCTCTATATTATTTCATTGATTTGCAACATTTAAAACCTAACAATTAGTAATTAAGAAGCTGCTAGGTACTCCTTCATCTACTGCTACGACACTGCAAAACCCCCAAATGCAAAGCCTCTTGCTATAAAAGCTGTGCTAAAATATATATTAGTTAAGTCCCTGAGGAATTCAGAAGCTAGAATCTAGCTGTCTATAAGCAGTGCTAGCATTCCCATAATGGGCCCTGAAGAATTCTACTCTCCTTTTATGGCCCGACTGCTAAACTCAATTGTCTTCTGAGAACTTGGAGCAAGGATCAAAACGGAAAGGGACCGGGCTTCTTTCTAAATCTTTTCACTTATTTATTTGGCTATGTATCAATAAACATTGAAGTGCTGGGCATTAGCGCTAGAAGTGTGAGCTTGCCTGAGGATGCCTGGGTTTTAAGGGGACGGGCTTCCTTGTACCTGACATATCACAGATATCTCATAAATATCTGCTGACTAAGCACATGAACAAACTGGTCCTACAGCAACACAGGGCGTACCTCTCAAATCCATTCCCTGTCCACTGCAAAGTTCTGCAACCCTAGGAAATGGGAGTAAATGTAAGTGTGTGGCCACAGCAGACCATCTGGGAATGCCTGGGCCTGATGAGCTCATCATGGGTTATCATGGTACTGGGTCAAGTTTACAGGTCTCTAATGTAGGTCAAGAATGAAAAATGTCAATAAGGCACAGCGGCACAGGCCAACGCTCTCACAAAGAAGCAAACAGAACCAATCGTATGTAAACTATCTCCCTTCTAGGATCAATTTCAGAAGAATGTGAAATACCTTGTTTTTGTCCGACTCATACACCAGGTGCCTAGCCTCGGCCTGTGCGTGGTCATAGTCTTGAGGGAGGATCCAGTGGCGAATCTCATCTTTGTCCAACTTTCCATCCTTGTTCAGATCCCGGAATTCACTAAATTGCTCCCGTTCTGACAAAACCCAGTCTGGCTCAGGGCCATTCTCCTCATGGGAAAACATATCCGCTGGAAGGGAAGATTGTTCTTGGTTATGAAGACAAGTGGGAAGGTAAATCAGAAACACTTGATGTTCTGGGTTTTTGGAAGGGTGATGACCAATCTGGAGACCTAACCCAAACACCTGACGGGCAGTTTCTTGGGAATAAAGCAGTGAGGTATCCACTTGAAGTCAGTTTGGTAGAACAGAAAGAAATGAGTTTAAGAGCCAGAAGATGAAAGATGATCTAAGTCTCTAGGCTTAGTTCAGTGACTAGGATTAAGTTATTTAATTCAGTGACTGAGTTTTAAAGTTGCCTTGTCTGTAAAATGGAGATAATACTTCACAAATCATAGAGTTATTAAAAAGATCAAGTGGTCACACTCTGTGAACACCCTGTACAACCTAAACTAGCACTATAGCTAGCGGTGAAAACTAATAACCAACATCAAGCACTTTCTATGGCTCAGATGCTGTATAATGTATTTGACAAACGATTTTTTAAAATTTTCATAATAATTCTATGAAGTAGGTATTATAATTCCCACTTTATAGACGAAAACACCGAGGCACAGCTTTACCCAAGGAGCCACAGCTAATATGAGCTTGAGGCTGCACAATTGATGGTCTTAACCACCGTGTTCATTCCTACTGTTTACATTATCCCTAAAGAGCTTCTGCATATACCATTTTAGTTCATTCTTATAACAATTCTATACGACAGATCATGATCCTTGTTTTACAAAATGGCAGGGAAAGGAAAAAGAAGGCAAAGTTTATGCATTATTTGCTAAGTCACCATATCTTCTTGGAAAAGAGAGATACCCAGTTTCTCTTTAATGGAAACAAAGCTTGCAAGTGTCAGCCGGGAGCAGGTGGTAGATAAAGGTAAACGAGAGGCAAGACCCTTGGTTTAGCTACCAGGTAGACCGACACCTGACGTGGTTTTTGAGAAAGCGTTGTCACATACATTAGCTAAATCAAGCTTCCAAGCTTCACCCTGGAAGCATGGGTGTGGTATATTCCCGTTTTACAGATGAGGAAAATGAGGTTTATAGTGATTACATGACTCCCACAGAGTCATAGAGCTAGTAAATGGGGAATCCAGGACTCCTAAGTCCAGTGCTCTGCCTACTATACCACATCATCACGTTTTCCACTCATTCTTGTCTGAAGAGAACTTTCCCCCATAAATAAAGTCATTTGTTGGGCAAATCTATATATTGGACAGCTTTCACTGCAAATTGCTCGGAATTCAATTTTCAAGCACAATGTTCCCCATGTGCCTCTCTGCCTAGTGTAAAGAATGGAATGTTGCTTTTAGGCAAAAGCACTCAATGAGTTTTGCCCCTGACCTTGCACTATTTCAGTGCAGAGTTCAGGAAGGCAAGGAAAAGCACACACCCTTAATCAAAAATGCTGCACTGTTTTAACCAGTCAGCCTTTTCTGTCAGCCTAATTCCATCGCCAAGGTGTCAATGACTCTGAACCTGCCCTCACATATGCACCAGGCAAGAGGGAGGCTCTGCTGCTTGCACTGATGTCGAGGTTGTCAACATTTGTTATTCTACAAAGTTAGCGCCACCAAGATCGCTTTAATTACTGTGGTGAGAGCTACCTGTCTGTTAATACCACAGACGGAGACCAGCGTTAGGTTTCTTGGATCAAATATAATTCTTAATGATTAGAAGCAATTTTGCTCTTCTTTACTGAAAGCCCTTGTTTTTGGGCATGGGGTGGCAAAGTAATACAACCGTTAGATCAGAGACTGACGGCAACTTGGGCTCTGGTTTTAAGTTGAAAGGTAATTACCTGCTTCTATTAATATGTGTACAACAATTCTATTTATCCTATCTCTCAAATGATTTGCCGGCTTTTACCTTATTGAGACTTGGGAAAAGAAGAGGTGTCATGAGAAGGCAGTGGCAGTTGGAGCCAGGTGCTAAAGCACTGAAGCAGCAGCTGATGAGGATCAAATGGAAATTTCCGTGTTGCCTGCTCCAGTCCTTTCGCTTGGAGGGCTACCAGGCTGCCGGGAGGGGTTCTAAGCAGCACCGGTGGGTCCTGGCCCAGGTATGTTCGAGTCTCATTCAGCCAGTGCTCACAGCTACCTGAAAATGAGCTTCTTCATGTTGCTTAAGTGGAGTCCTTCAGAACAAAATGCTAGGTATGGTATTCCCAAGGAAAGGGTCAAAACCAAAATATGTTGTAAAAGGATTTACCTTTAAGAAGGAATGCTTTTCTGTGGATGGCATGGGCATGTAAACAGTTCTGTTGATCACAGCTGTGTCTACTCAGAGCTTCTAGGCCCCACTCCCCCAGTCTGATTTTAGTCTTTTCCCTAAGACCATCTGCTCTAGCCTCACTGTAAATCTATGGGATCTCAAAACCCATCTTGCAAAGGTAAAACAACACAGTGTGATGAAGGGTATCTCTCGGAGCTGTGAGGCCAACTGCTGGCCACCTGAGAGGTAGGGGCCAGCATTCTGGTCTCTTCTCCATTGAATGGGGTCTAATAATTCCTCCCTGATATTGTACACTAAGGCTGGTGAGACAAGTCCCTCCGTACTGGGAAGTCACAGGAGTGACACCTACATACTTGCAGCTGTTGCAAAAAGACATCTAGAGAAAGTAGCCAGACACGTGGGTGGAGGAATGTGGCTCAGCTGGGACAGCTGAGCAGGACCTCAGGCCACACTCACCAATATACTCATCTTGATCCACAAACCCATCCCCGTTCTTGTCGATGTCCTCCAGAGTTTCCTAGGAAGCAAAGAGGAACACAGAATGCAAGATGGCTACGTGTACTCAGTACATCTTATGAGTTCTGACCATTGTCCTCTTTTGTCTGGCTTTTATGGATGAATGCTTGGTGACTTCTGACTTGTCTCCTTACCTCCCCGGGCATTCATTTCTTATCTGTAAAAAACAGGCAGTGGTTTCTGTCCTTCCTCCCCCATCCTACAATTTTAATAGCAGAACACTCTCTTCAAATGAAAATGTACCTGCAAGCCCAGAGATGCTCTGAATAGATCGAGAAGCCCTGCCAAGCCAAGCATCTCCACCATCCAACCAAATCATCCCCTGGGGTACCTGTGAGGAATCAGCTTGAGAACCACTGGACCAGATGGTCACAAAGATAGATTCTGGTGCTAAGTGGACACCGAATTGATGTCAGAAAAATATAAAACAGTGGTCAATTAAAAAATCAAAGCGTATCTGACTTCTGAATGTATTATGTTCTGTATTTAGTATATTTGACTTCTTAATTAAGTACTTTGCTAGTGTGAGTACTTAAGTGAGTTTACTGTCCATTGTCGCAGCAACTCAAAGGCATCCTATATCAAAGAAAACAGCCAACCTGAGAACAGAGACAATCTAGAGGCACATAATCCACTTGTGGCTGATTCTCCACCTTCACCGTCCTTTAGCGAATCAGCTGTCGCTGAGTGGATGTCGAGCAGTAAAAAGAAATGATTCTTAGAGCCGCTGCCCAGTCCTTAAGGTCATGGATGAAGCATGAGTCAAGAGTGGACCCAGCCACCAACTGCATAACTAAAATAGTCCAGGGCTGATTATAAACAAAAGCTTTAGCCTCTTGTTTCCCAGCATCAAAGCAGCTGGAACTGGCTTGGGTTATCTGCCCAGGAAGCAGGTGATGGCATTATTTTACTGTCGTGGAAAACTAAGACAGTTGGGACCCCATCAGACACTATGAAAAGCAACTACACTCAGAGGCCTTACGAGCACAGCTGACCCTCAAAACCTTTAGGGTCTGACCCATTCACCCTCTGAAGATTCCCACTAAGGGAAGCATCCTTTCTGGCCATGGTTTTTACTTTAAGTTCCCATATGGTTTAACAATCCAATGCATTCCATTTCAGAGTCTTTTTCTAGTTTCCTCAAAGCTGAAAAATGGACAGAGACTACCTAGTTGCCCATCAAACCCATTTGCTCTTTCTGGGCACACATCTAAACTGTATTTCCCAGTCTCATCAGACCAAGGAGCCAGGAGAATGTAAAGGGAAGGGGCACGCCATTTCCTGGCCAGAGCAGTAAAGGGAGATTGCCTTCTCCTCATTCCCTCTTTTCCTCTGTCTGCCAGCTGGTTGTTGCCAGGATGACCTTGAGGCCACAGGATGGTGGCGTATAAGAGGGAAGTAGCCAGGTTAACTGATAGCACTTAAAAGAGTACTGCCCAGAAGATCCAATTGGCTGGGACCAACTGCAGTGGACCTGGTGTAAGCAAGAACTAAGCTTCACTTGTGATAAACAGTTAGGACTGGAGGCTCTTTGTTACAGCACCCAGTCTGCCCTGCCAAATTCACTAGGTAGACAGGTATTCCAGTGTATTCCACTCCAGAGACCTTCCCCAATTCCCCTCAGGCTGAAGAACTTTCTCTTTTTGGAAGAAGAGACAAGATTTTTGGTGCAGCTTTCGCCCTGGTCTTTTCCCAGCCCAGGGTCTTCTTTTATCTTACCAAAACTACAATTTCCTTCATATGCTCAAACTCCTCAGGGTGCAGAAAGGCGGTGAACTCCTCCCGAGTGGCTGTCTGGTCACCGTTGAGGTCTGCAGCTTTGAATCTTCTCTCATCACGTGGCAGCATCTTTTTAAAGGTGTGATGGTCTGAAGAATCGTGAAACTCTGCAGGGTTTCCTGCAGGATGGGCACACGGACATTTAAACCGGGCCGCTGAGGAAGGCATTTCCTTCCAGATCACTCATTCTTCATGTCCAAATAAAGATCCTGACCTATCGAATTCTTTGAAACGTTTATTTCAGAATGCCTCTAGTATCTGCCTCTTCAAATCGCCCCATAATCCAGGCCCTAATGGCGTATTCGGGGCACTATAGCAGTGGTGAAGAACACAGGCCTGAGAACACACTGAGGCCATACTTCTCTGTGCTGAGCTCTGCTTTCATTATATCATTCTCTGATCTAGAACACGCAGAGGATCCCTAGTCCCACAACATTTTGTCTGAATGTTTCTGCCTGGCTTTCGAGATCTCCCTTAATCTGGCCGTGAGTGCGTGTCTTCATTTCTCCACAGTCCTGTCCCCTCGCTGTTTCTACCATCCACCCAGAGGGTCTGCATCCTGTGCTTTGCCCACACCCCTCCATCATTCCCCAAACAAGAGTGTCTTATATCCGACCCTTGCTCGTTGCTGAATGCATTGCTGCACCTTTGACCTTCCAGCGAACCCATCTTCCCCACTCGTCTCTCTCCAAATATAAACCCATTCGTCAAGGCCCAGCTCCCATGCTTTCCCTGACTGCTCCAAGCCCACTTGGTCTTTGCTATCTGAAACTTGGCAGCATTTTGAAATTCTACCATAGACACGCTTTCTCTCTGCTTTTTTCTGTGTGTGTCCCTGAGATATTAGGTCAGGGAGGGCAGCAACTTAAGTCATTTTTCATGAGACCCCTCGATCCTTCCCAGTACTAACCACCTACCACTTCACCCAGAGGAAGCAACTCAGTACACTCTCAGTAAGCAGAGCAGGATATT
>NW_011888857.1:720957-725392 GCF_000151845.1 Pteropus vampyrus
CACCACTTTGGACCCAAAGACTTGAAACTCAAAGCAGGAGGGGACCAGCAAAGCATAAAATGTCAAGGATGAAAGAGCCCTGACATCATGTGACCTATTCCAGAGACCTGGCTAGCTGAGCAGCTGCAGAAGCCTGCACCCCTGCTCTTGGGGTAAAAACCCTTATGTCCACTAGGGTCTCCTCCTCCACAGCTGGCCCAGATATCATCAATTTCCCACTGGACTTCACCGAGATACCCCAAACCCCAGTCCAGGGCAAAATGCAGGTTAAGAACTCACCAGTGTCCACCTCTAGGCCAGAGGGTCCAAGAGAGGGATGCCGTCCCTGTGGGAACTTCAAAGACAACCACGAGCTATTTCTAATATTTAAAAAAGTTTTACCCAGGTAGTCTATTTACCTGGGATGAGGTCATACAGGCTAATTAGGGATTTGTTTCTTTGCTTTGGGCTGGAATTCTGTCAACTCGGAGGCAAATTTTTCCTACTGTGAACAGAAGTCCTGACTGGCAGTTACTCTTTGATTAATTAAACATGGGAAATGAACTCATTAGTACTTAAGTCTCCATCTCCCAACAGACACCTGGGCAGCCCAACCTCCTCTTTCTCAGGAAGGTATAAACATTACTAATAGCTTTAATATGTCCTTTCATTTGCAATTGTAACAGGTCTCCGGGCTGAAAGATTAAACCTCAAGTATCTTCAGGCTTCTTTCTAGGAAACCACAGCCAGACACAGCAGAATTCTTTCACATTGCAATGTTCAGCTTGCCTACTATGTGCCAGACACTGCTCCAACCCTGGGGACACAGAGGTGACAAGTCCATCAGTTCTCTAATGCCAGCTGAAGAACAGAATCCCAGGCCAGCAGAGACCTAATGTCGGACTGTGAATAATGTTTTTGTGGAAAGGACAGCAGTAAACCTATACAAAATAAACATCCAGGACATGGTCAGCCTGACACATAGTAGGACTTACTGAATATTTACTGGACTTACTGAATATTTACTGGAATCTTTCTCCTCAACAATCTCAGGAGTGAAAAACTAGGAAAGGCAGCTATAATGAGATAAAGCCGAACCCTACAGTCAGAACTCCTGGTATAGTGGGTTTAGGCTTTTGTAGCTGCTCAGCTAGCCAGGTCTCTGGAATAGGTCACAGATGTCAAAGCTCTTTCATCCCTGACATTTTATGCTTTGCTAGTCCCCTCTTGCTTTGAGTTTCAAGTCTTTGGGTCCAAAGTGGTGTTTTTTTTGTGTGTTTGTTTTTGTTTTTTAAGAAACAAACAAACACCACTAATCAGTTGGTAGAGTCTGTCTGCAGAGTCCTGTTTGATTATGAGCAAGTGACTTGACTCTGAGTCTCAGTTTCCCCAACTGTAACCTGGAACACGTACTTTACAAAGAATGCTGTGAAGAATAAAGGTGAGAATGTGTGCCCTTTCTCACTAAGGTCCAAAAAAAGGGTGGAAGGAAAACTCAACAAACACCTGGCAGGTAAGAGAAATGAACAAAGCCTCCAGGCAAAACAAAACCCTGCCAGCTGCCAACGAGGGTGCCAACACTGCTCCAGAGAATTACCGCCACACGGGAATGATGGTCCACGGAAACCAGAAATCAAGGTCTGTATGTGAAATCATTCAGATTTTAAATGTTGGCAAGTTGGCAAGTAATTTCACTATTTTTCTATTTGTCACTGCACGCAGTCTATGGGTCCCCACTTTGCAGCCCTCTGGCCTAGGTGTCTCCAGGGACCTTAGAGTTGTCACATTTTCAGGATCAACTCAGGTGGTGGTGACCATGATCCAGCCATGTTCCTCCCTTGGCAGCCCAGACTTGAAAGGGACTGTTGTACCAGCTGTGGACAGAGGTGGCTTTTTATGCCCAGCCATCCTATCATTTCCAACCCTCCGCTGTCCCCTGCCTCTGGCCCAGATTTACCTTACAAGTGAGTGCTGTGTCCACTACTCATCCAGTGGCTCGGCCAGAGACCCAGATGTCATCTGTGATTCCTTGCTCCCTCTTCTTTCCAACCCCCCACATTGAGTCAAGAGTGAGCACTGCCACTTCTCCTTCTCACATGCTTTTGGATTCACCCTCTCTTGCCCTCTGGACCAGCGTGCCTGGTGCAGGTGCACACGGCCATGGTCTTTCCTCCGGTCTCCCCATCCATGCCTCAGTTATGTTCTTCGCCCTACGGCCAGTCTGCTTTTCCTACCAGGTTCTGGGATGACGACATTTCGACCACATACAGGATGCCTCTCAGAGATCTTTCCTGCTCTGCCCTTGGTTTCCCCTCCAATCCCACCTCTTGCTTCTTCTACCCTGTCCCTTTATTATCCCAACACCCCTCATCCCCCAGAACAGATTTCAAACCCTTTATAGGTGGGCTGTTCTCTCTTTGGGAATGCCTTCCCCTGCTGGTACACCTGCCAATCTCTGAGTCGCCCCACAAGCTCTGATCACATGACACCCCCAAACTCCCAAGCCCCTTTCTTCAACCTGAAACCTTAGGGGCTCCTTCTCCTCACTGTAGTTTTTATGTGCCACCACAGCGATTACGCTAGTGTCTGCTTGTTTTTCTCTCGCTCACATTTTACTGGAAGCGTTTTAGAGCCTACAGCAGACGAAGGTTTTCTTTGTACCTGCCAGGTATCTAACATGGTGGCTGGCACACAGTAGTCACTCAAATGTTTGTTGCATAAATAAATGAATGAACTTAAGGTGTTCGTACAAGGATCAGATGCAGACCAACTCCATCAGCCCTTGATCTCACCACTTACTCTCACCACTAGGCTTAATCCTCACGATGAAGGCACTAAACTGGAAGCTGTAGCACCGCAAACTGCAGCGTTCCCTACTCCAAGCCCCACCCCGCCCCCAATGACAACGATGCAAATGGCTGCCACTCAAAGCCCCAAAATGAATCAGTTTTCAAACACCTCAAAGCAATACAATGACAGAACTCATCAAAGGCCCCCATTGTTAAGTCCCAAACGAGAGAAGAGAAGTATTTCTCTGTAAAATAAAAGGTGATTGTTTGAAGGTGACTTTGAAGTTCAAAGATCTTTTTATCAGAGCAGGCAGATGGTGCACCTACACAACAGGTGTAATTTAGCTTCGTATCCTAACCAGCCCTATTTACTGGCCATTGGTGGCCCCCTTCAGTACAGGCGTGGCTGTGTTCTTTTTTATGTAGCAGGACATGAAGATCCTCCACACTCAGGAACCCGGTTCCAGGAGGCCTGGCGCTCAATCAGCAGGGCTACCGACACCCTCCCCAGCCCATCCTTCCTCTGGGACCAGGCCAGCTGCTGATTCCTCTGTGGAAGAGTTCGTTTCCAGATACCTTCGCACAATGCCCCAGTGTCTCTGCAGGGAACCTGCCCGAGGGTGCCCTGGGATCTCCCAAAGTTTTGTTCCCCGGGTCCAGTTCCTAACTCAACTGCCTTCAACAGGGAAATTTACAATCCACCACCACACCACCCTTCAGCTTTTTGCCCTCGGTTGTCAAAGGACTGGGTGCCTCGGCGGACATCTGCTGGAAAGAGAAATTAGGGGACCAGTTTCAATTCCCACCCCATATACCCTATCCCTAATGGCTCTCCCTTCTTAATGACAGGACTTTTATATCCCTATATCAGATTTACCGGCGATTAGGGAGAAGGCCAAGAATACCCCAGCCTTGGCCCAGGGACACAGGCCAGGAATCAAGCTTCTCCTTCTCTTCTAACCCCTTCATCTTTTATCCATCTATGTTCCTCCTTGAGATCTTCTTAGAACTATCTCAAGCCCCCTTCTTAGGGAATGGGAGGAGAAGAGAGAAACTGGAGGGTGGGAAAGAACTCATGTTACCAAAAAGCCACCGTGGACAAACTCCTTTTGTACACTCCCCTCCCTTCTGATGCAACCCAGGGGAGGGGGCGGGCCCTCGCCATCCTGGCTCCCGCGGCTGCTGCCACGTTCTCGCCTCCCGCGGGGAAGCCGCCTCGCCCCGGGGTTGATCTCCACGCAGGGGTCCCGGCGCCCGTGGGCAACTTTGCGCCGACCCCGCCGCCGCACCCTACTGACCCACGCCCTCGGATCCGCGCGCCCGATTTCACTTTCGCTTTGCGGCTGGCGTCGCGCGTGGCTTCCGCTCGGATGGCCCCGCGGGCACCTGCAACGCCCCCGCGAGCCAGCCCGGGCCGTGGCCTCACCCCAGCCTCTCCTTGCTCTCCTCCGAGGTGAGCTGGTCGAAGGTCTTGGAGTCCTCCTTGCCCAGGAAGGCCTCGTGGTCGTACTGGAAGCTCTGGTTGTCCTCGGGCGGCCGCTCGCCCAGCTCCGAGTCGGGCCGCACCACGCGCTCCTTGCGCACCGTGGGCTTGGCCCGCAGCGCCCGGGGTGCCAGCGCCAACGCCAGAAGCAGCCCCAGGGCGAGTCCCAGGCGGCGGCCGCCGC
>NW_011888857.1:726162-732319 GCF_000151845.1 Pteropus vampyrus
TTTCAGGTGTTTACGTTTTCATTTCTAAACGATGGCGACTCATTTTACAATAGCAGGACATGACTCAAATCTCGTCTGTACATGGACTCTGGAGTAATGCTACCAATATAAAGAAACTGTAGAACTTGCTTCAATGATGAAAATGTTCTGTATCTGGGCTGTCCGATAGATAGTGGCCGTTGAGCACACTTGACATGCAGCTAGTGTATGCGGGGCATTGAAAATTTACGGTTAAACTTAAATAGCCACATGTGGCTAGTGAGTATCATATTGGACAGTGCAAGTCTAGAGCAGTGATTCTTTTTTTGTGTCACAGCCTTTTGAGACTCATTGAAAGCCATGGACCCTCCAGAAAAATGCACATAGTTACTGGCGTGGGTGTTTGATTACAGTGTCAGAGGATTCCTGCAGCTTCTGAAGCCTCACCAGCGAGCCCCGGGTTAAGAATCCCTAGAGAACTAAACCTGGTTGAAGAAAGGAGTGGGTCCCCACAGCCCTGGACAGCTACACTCCCAGAGTAGCTGTCCCTGCTTTGTCTTCCATCCCTGATAGCTTAGGAAAGGTTCCTGGTCTGTGCTTCTTGCCCTTGTATTAAGAATGTCTGGACATTGTCAACAGCAGTATAAAATGCAGGTACCTTATGAAGACTTCTTTTAATCAATTAACAAATAACCGCGTGTGCCCACCACGGCCTAAGCACTGGACTAGGTGCTGAGAGTTCAAAGAGGAACTGCACAGTCATGGTCTCTGAAGAGTGATAGTGTATGTGAACAGATATTCATTCCTTCTTTCCTTCCTTCATTCTTTTGATAAACTAAGCACCTGCAAAAAGTCACTGCTATACTGGGTATTGGTTTACTGAGCAGCCACAGGTTGCAAATGCTCCAGGAGGAAGGCACTCAGTATGATGGGGGACAGGACTCAGACCTGGGGATCGGTTGGGGAAGGCCTCCTGGAGGAAGAGACATCTAAATTGAGACTAAAGGTGAGTAAAATAAGCCAGGCATCAGGGGTGTGAGTATACGAGAAGAGGATAAGGTCCTATGTGTTAGCTGGCAGAGAGAAGTGGAGTTTGAGGTCATGTCCTTGTGACCCTGTACCTCCCCATCAGCTGGCAGTGAGACCTGGGGATGTAGTTCTTGGTGCCTCACCCCACCTAGGCTGACTTTTCATGAGACAGGAAGTGTTGTGCTCGTGAACAGACATGTCCCCAACTGCCAGTCTAGAGGCTTGAATTTCTAGCAATATAGAAGCATTACTCTGGATGCGTAAGAGCTCCCTATTAAAATACAAGGACCGGGAGGTGGGTGGCTTTGTACCTTCTGAGCTCACCAGACAAGCAGGATGTGAATTGCTGAGGGGGTGGGAGAGGGGAAGGAGGTGTGGGAGGAGGCACAGAGAGAGATCAGAGCTAGAAAAGGAGGACCAGGAAGGGAATGGGAAAGTGGGTGGAGATTTAAGACAGCCTTTGCTTAGTCACAGCTTTGCCCCAGGCTAGGCTGGGCTGGGCTGGGCCCTTGGGATTGATCCAGACTCTCAGGAATGAGGACAAGCAAAGCGTTTGCTCCTGTTCTACTTGGCTCCCTGCCAGACACTAGTGGTTTCCAACAGTTAGATTGTTCCAGAGGTAGTCTTGTCTCCCATGGGAATTCCTAGAGAATTCCAGCAGAGCTGTGAATGTGGAGGAGTCTATATAATTTTCTCTGGGCTTGCTTACACTCTCTTCCTTTGTGTTTTCATCCTTCTACTGCCTTGTGAGAGTAAAGTCTTCTCAAACAAAAGATCAAGAGTAGTGACTAGTACTAGTCAAGGTATTTTACTATGTAATTGCTTTCTTTTGTTTTTAAAATTGCTTTTTATTTCTTCCCATGTGCATGTATAGCTAAGTACATCTCTTAGGTTAATCTCCATTCTTGTTGAGGCAAAGAAACCAGAAGCAAAAGGAGTGACATTTAGCAGTGAGTTGAACCTGTGGGAAAAGAAAAGCAAGTTTCAGTTAGGTGAGTTGATAGTCAGGGTGCGTGCCTCTGCTGCATCCGGCTGCAAGTAATACATCCACTACAACAATATCCAGCCGGAAGTTACTTAAATGGTAAGAAAACTTGATCATCTCCTGTACCAAGAAGTCTCAAGTTAGATCGATCTCAGATTGGTTAATTCAAGTGGCTTGACGACATCAACAGGGAAACAGATTTTCTGGGGTTTTTGTTTTTGTTTTTCTCTCAGAGGCAGGGGAAAGAGGAATGTTTCTTCCCCTTAACAGGAGAAAAACTTCCCTAGCAGACTTTCTTTTACATCTCATTGGCCAGAATTTTGTCACATGCCACTGCCTGATCTGGTGACAGACAATGGGGATGAAATTTCCAGGGCTGATATAGACAAATTGAGATTCACTCCCTGGAGCTGGAAGGCACACAGCTTCCTCTGAAGCACATGATTAGGGTTTTGTTGGCAAAGGAGAACATGAAGGATGGCTGTGTCTGCCAAAAAAAGTCATGATTAACTATTTTCATGTTTAAAAGCACTCCAAATGTTCTACCTCTTTCTACTCCTCCACCAGGCAAAATTACACCCACTCTTTAAGGCTCGACTCAAACGCGCCTTCTCTGTAAAGTTTACTTTATGCCTCCAATCAAATGCATTACTTCCACAATATGCCCAGAGCCTTTTATCTCATATATAATACTTCCACAGTCTGCTCTGTATTAACAAATTTGCCTTAGTCTCACCTAATTCTGAAGTCCTTGAGAGGAAGGAGCACGCACGATTCATGTTGGTGTGCATAAGTCCAGGGACTAGGACATTTATTGCCTTTTCACACAAGTTGATCCCCATAGGACAGATTTGCCATGAGACCAGAGACCATGACTTTTTGGTTCACCTGTGTATACTTAGTACAATGTTTGGCACTAGGTGGAAGAGAGGAAGAGAGGGACTGGATTTTCCACCTCATTTGCAACAAACAAGGAAAAAACAGGCACAATATATAAAATAACAGTTTTCAAGGCACTGGACACCAGGCAACGAATGACATTGGAAATACACAAGGTGAGTCCTATGATTGCCCCAGTTCACTGCTGTGGTAGAGTTTCCAGGCTTCAGCACAAGGAGAGGGCACTAAGGGAAAGCCTGGAAGACTCCCTGAGTTAAAAAGAGGAAGGTGACTGTCCAGAGACCAAGTCAGTCACAGTGTTTAGGAGAGAGTATCAGAGATAAGACAGCTGAAAGAGAGAGAGCTGCTTAAGTGTTCAGCAGAATACTGATGAGTGCATGCATGTGAGGCCAAGGATAAACCATTTGAGAGTTAGAGGAAACAGTGAGTGCCAGGAACAATGCCTGTTTCCATCGGCCAGACTGGAAAGGCTCATAATTCATGGGGCACTGGGTAGAGTACTCAGGCAGCTCCTCCTTCTGTGTTGAGGAATAATTAGCCCTAGACTGAGCACTGCTCCAGAAAATGCCTAACCAGCGTAAAAGCAAGACCTGAAAAGATCAAACTGTTTCCAAGTAGCTGAACTTTATCCCAGGAAAAAAGCTAAAGAAAATTATAAGAATATAAAAAGTATCCAACACCCAACAAGGTAAAACTCACAATTTCTAGCATCCAATCAAAGACACAAGACAGGAAGACATGACCTATAATGAGAGTAATCAAAAACTGGCCCAGAATTGACGTAGACATTTGAATGAACGGAGAACATTAAAATAGTTATAATTATATTCAATATGTCTAAAAAGTTCAGAAGAGACAGAGAAGACAGAAAAAGACAAATTAAAAGTTGAGAGATTAGAAAATATGATATCTGGATGCAAAATATACTGCATGGGTGTGGAGAAAAACTATATTGTTTTCATTTATATGACACACAATGCTCTGAATACTACTCATAGTTCACTTCTGACACTGGCACTTCTGATTCCCAACTGTGTATGAGGTCCTCTCTGTGCCACCAAACAATTCTAGAACATCGGTTTGGTGTCCTACGATTTAACTCAATTCTGACACTATACCGAGAGATGGCATCAGATCTTACAGGTTAAAGATTCAGTCCCACAAGACTGCCCTCCCCACTTCAGATGCCAATCACAAGTCCAAGTTGTTACCTGTGCTTCTGACCAACTGGTTATAGATTGGACCCCCTCCTCAGGTTCAGTGAATTTGCTAGAGTAGTTCACAAAATTTGGGGAAACATTTTACTTACTCGATTACCAGTTTCTTATAAAAGGCTATAACTCAAGGACAGCCAGAGGAAGTGGATGTCTCTTTAAAGTGGACACCTCAGTAATCAAATCTTAAGTCGGGCATTTACAAAAAGAAAAGCCAACTGTTAGGGCTTATATATTTTGTGGCGATGCTGGTGTAAACAAACCTACTGTGCTATATTATATAAAAATATAGCACAATTACAGTAGTAGACTGTACCATCTAAGTTCATGTAAGTACACTTTACGATGTTTGAACAATGACAAAATCGCCTAACAATGAATTTCTCAACCATACCTGGTCATTAAGCGGCATGTGACTATATTTACTCTTTCTTTTCTCAGCTCCTTTAAAAGACATAAAATTATATAAAGTAATAATTATAACAATATATCATTGGATTTGTAACATATGAGGATGTAATAGGTATAACAATCATGACATAAGAAGGGGGAAAAGAATAGTTATGTAGAATTAACATGTCTATACCTTGTTGGAATCAAATTAGTATGTATATCTAAAATACATTCTGATGAGTTAGGATGTATAATGTAAGCCCTAGTGCAGGGACTAAGGAAATAACTCAAAAAATATGTAATGGAAAAAATCATTAAAGGAATGAAAGTGTTACACTAGAAAACATCCATTTAACGCAAAAGAAAGCAGGAAGGGAGGAGTGGAGAAACGAAAAAGGCAGAAGGAAATGTTATGAGATGGAAATCTGTCTCTACACAGAAATCAAAGGTACCAGAAATGGTATTCAAAAGGTAAATATATATTTTTCTTATTATTTAAAACCTTAAAAAATATAATTGCTCAAACAAAAATAATAACAGTGTTTTGTGGATTAACAATGCAGAAGTAAAATGCATAATAACAATCACATGAAAGCCACGAGGGTAGAAATGGAGGAACACTGTTTTATGTTTCTTATATTATACATGAAGTAATGTAATATCACTTGACAGTGGATATGCTGAAAAGGTTATGGCAGCAGGCTAGGAATTCACCTGAGCTGTTTGCTAAAATTTCTGTATAGCATGGAGCCCTGGTGGAGGCATGAGACATACCCATTCATAGTGTTGGCTTAAAACCATGGGTTGGAGAAATGGGGGGGCAATTTTTGCCAACTTGTCAGCATTGTTTATTTAACTCCTGGAGGATTCTTTTGTTCTGTAGCAAGAATAAGCCTGTGTGGCTAGGCGAGGCACCATCTGGGTCTCCTTGGCTCTCAGGTGTTCTATATACACAGCAGTGGTTCCTGATCTAAGATATGAAGTGCATTTGGCCGTGGTCTTTATAGAAGGGAGGTCTATAGGAGATCCTCCTGACCTTTTCAGACTCATTCCTGTGAGGTAGATTTCGGTTGTGATGCATGTCTTCACTTTAATGCAGCTGTATTTATATCCTTTTTCTGTAGGTTCATAAACATTGTCATTTTGGGTCTTGTGAGTCTTCTAGCAATTAACTATGTTTAACTTCCATTGTTAGTGTGAAGAAGTATATTCTAACCTAAAGCAACATGAAAATATCAAAGCAAAGGGTTATAGCTAATGAGCCAACAATGGTCATAGTAGAGAATCATAAAAAGTACTCAATTAATCCAAAAATAGGTACTTGTTGGAGCTTGGAGATTGTCACTTCTGATGTTACAACAAGAAAAAAGCTGAACGAACAAAATGATCAGTGACTTTTCTTGAACTCACCAGAAAACAGGTTGCAGAGCAAACTGCCTCCTGAAATCTGTGAATGCAAAAGATCACAGCCAAGATCAGCTTACCTGAAGCAGATGCTGCAGGGACCAAAAGCTGGTAGGAATACTAAAATGGTAATTGTTGGAAAAGGAGAGGGAGGGAAGAAAAGGAGGGAGAGAGTGAGGGAGGGAAGAAGGAAGGGAAGAAAGGAGAAAGGAAGAAAAGAAGAAAAAAAGAAAAAAGGAAGGAAAAAAGGGCG
>NW_011888857.1:732955-734845 GCF_000151845.1 Pteropus vampyrus
ATGAAATTACTATAAAAAAAAGAAAATCGCCCCAGGTCTAAACACTCAGACATAACCATGTCAGCAACACTTTCATCTGCAAATGTAGACATGTTTGTTTTATGAAAATGGTGTCATAGTCTAACATTGTTTTGCAACCTGCTCTTCCTTCTGCAATTTATCAGTCTATTGCGAACATTTCGAGTCAGTATACATCTACACAGAATTCTTAATGGCTGCGTGCTGCAGCCCCATTCTTCAATTGCTGGACGTTTAAACTGCAATTGAATCAGATATCTATTGACACAATAATGTGATGCAGTGAGCAAATAAAATCTCAGTGGCATGCAAGAATAAATATTTGTTTAATTTACAAATTTGCAGAGGTCCAGCTGATCTGGCCTCAGCTGATCTAGCCTCACTTATTCTCTTCTCTGCTGGGCGGGGCTGGCTTACGCCTTCGCAGTCAGCTGCCGGTTGGCTGAGCAGCTCTCCTCATTTTCACTTGCTCCTATGTTGGGACTGGCTGGCTACTGGCTTCTTTAGAATGGCCATGGGTGGGACAACCGCGGAAATTCCAGTCTGTTCCGGTGAGTTACCTTCCAGGAAGCTAGCTAGCCTTGGCATGTTCTCATGGAGCAAGGTCTACACAGAACTGTACAAGCACTTTTCCAGGCCTCTGCTTGTGTCATATTTGCTCACGTCCTGTTGGCCAAAGCAAATCATCTGGCTGAGTGCAGAGAATGGAATGGCTCTACTCAAAGTGTGGCCAGATGGCGTGGATACAGGGAGGGGTGAAAAATTGGGACTATTTTTTTTTTTTACAGTAAATTATTGCACAAATATCTTTGAGTATTCTCTGATTATTCTGTAGGACATATTCCCAGAAGTAGACTTGCTAGGTCTAAGGTAGATCCTTTTCTGAAGACTCTGAAGACAAACTACCAAAATGCTCTCCAGAAAGGTATACCTATTTACATTTTCATGAATAGCAAATAAGAGAGCAGATTTCTCTATGACCAGGATGTATAGAAAAAAAATCTTGTGCAAACTCTGGACACTCTAGGCATTTGTGTTTTAGTTGCATGATGTACCCCAAAGGTTCACAGACATAAGCCAGGAAAAATAAGGTCATCTTGGAAGTCCCAGGAGAGGTATCCTAGTGTGGTCCTTTGAGATGCATGTCCTATTCTCCCCTTAAGAAGTATTGGAGTATTGGAAAGACCCCAGGACAATGTTCAGGAACGGAGAGTGTAACCATTTACCCTGGTTTTCATGGAAACGCCTTGGTTTACCCTGTTGTCCTGGCTTAATTATTAAGAGTACCCCAGCTTTTACTCTCAAAATTTCCCATTTTGGACTATAGATTATATGACCCCCCAGGTAAAGATTACCTTAGTTAAGATCATTCCTTTGATTCCGAAACCCTTTATTCATGCAACTCCTGATTTTGGGGGTTTTATTTTGAAAGTTTATTATGTGCCAGATACTGTGCTAGGCACTGAGGATACAGCCATGAGCAAAATCAGACTTGGTCCCTGCCCTCACAGTGCTTTCAGTTTAATAAGGGAGAGACATTAGCGAAATCATCACAGATTAATGAAGAACTGTAGCAGGGGTGAATGCTGCAAGGGAGATTTGATCTTATCATGGAAGTCAGGAAAAGATCCAAGAGGAAGAAACGCTTCAGCTGAGATTGGAAGGAAATGCTAAATTTACCTAAGGGAAGGCATTCTTGGGGCAGGTAGGAAACCTGTGCAAAGACCATGATAGAAGGAAGCCAGGGCAGGCGAGGACGTGGAGGAAGACTGAATGCGGGGAGACAGAAGGGGTGGTGGGAAGAGGGTGTGAGATAAGGGAGAGTGTTTTTAAAAGTGGTCTCTACCAATTTTGCTTGTTTAAAAAGTACTA
>NW_011888857.1:736395-740100 GCF_000151845.1 Pteropus vampyrus
ATGGAAGGAAAACACCAGAGGACTGGGAGAAGAGAGAAGCCTTGCTAGTCTGCCCACACTGATGGTTCTGGAGAGTGAACCCACCTGTAGAGACAGATGTGCACTCAGTGCGTGTGGGACAGGGACCATGCATTTGCAGGTATAAAAAAGGATCCAGGGGATTCTAATGCAGGTGCAGGTGATTCCTGAAGCATAATTTGGGAAACCCCACCCTAGTGGCTGGAGGAGTGAAGCCTGTATGGGGCAGGAGGCCTGCTGTGTTCCACAGGGGAAGCCTGGTGGACAGACAGCAGAAGTTGGGTCTGTTGGTTGCTTCACCGGGCTTTGTAGCTTTCTTGGCCTGAGGGATTGTAATGTGAAGGCCTAATTTGTCCAGTTGGGCGGTCTGCCTAGGGTCCTGCCTGGGGCTCAAACACAAAGGTGGATGGCCTTCAAAGTAATCCTGTCTGTGCTTGCTCCCTGGGCTTTTTGAGAACTATAACTACTAGGGCGTTTGTTGTTTGTTTTTGCCACTTTTGATTCTAGAAATAAAAATGGGCTTTTAAAATCAGCCAACCAACCAATCAACACTGTTGAGGTTGACGCATTTGGGCTAATTGTTTTTCTTTTCATTTATATTTATTTCCCACTGAGTGTGAGGTAGCACTTTCAAGTAAATCTTTGGTAATTCCCAGGCATAAAGCAATTGCCTTCATTTCCCAGCGGGACATACTAAAGTGGGTTCATTTGTACAGAGAATGGAAATAGCCGTTTTTATAGCTTAAGGCCTGGAAGAAAACAGCTTTTTTTCTGACAATCATAATCCAGTCATGCTTTAAAAAACATATTTCAACATCAAAAGGACTTCAAGGGTCTGGAATGTATGAGAAGAATGTATTAAGACATATCTTATTAGCCAATTTATCTATAATCTAGATAAATTTACTTCTTATTTCTCCTCTCTAGCAACTTCCTCAACCACAGACCCTATGTGTTGCCTAGAGTCAAAGAATGAAGCCTGTTTCGAATGGAAAGAATTGCTTTCCTTTTTCCTAGTCTCCACTGTGATTCTCTGATTTGAATTTGCAATGGCAGAACGAAGGAAAAGCTGGTGCTCCAAGTGGGGAGCACTGCCTCAGTGACGGCCTAGAGGCCAGCAGGTCAGGGAGTGACTGTCTGGACAACGTGGCTGAAGCAGAGCAGAAACAGGCTAGCTTGGTATGGGGAGAGGGATTAAGGAGGCCGAGCAGAGGGGCTTTGAGTGGTGCCTGGGGAAATCCTGAGCCATTTAAATGAGCCACTTAAATCTGACAGACAAATTGGTGTTTTAAAAAGATTTACCAGGCAGTGATGAGCGGGATGAGGTAGAGTGGGTGGGGGCAATGTGTGTGTGTGGGGCTGGGAGATGACAGGTAACAAAGGTGGGGGAGAATGAAGCTAGGAGAATAAAGATTCTGCTTTGAGTCAACAAACACCTACTGAGCACCTGCTGGGTACCTTGCCTTGTGTCAGGCACCACTTCTAGCATGCTCCCTTTCAGTGAGTGGAACTAGCGTATGCTTTTTTATGCAAGCAGAAGCCTAGTGCCCTTCTTGCCACCTTCCTCCCTTTTCTCTCCCATCTATCAAGTTGTCCTGTCAATTCCGTGCCTCTCACATCTGCCTATTCCCCCTCAGCCCCACTTCCTCTATTCTCCTTCATCGGCTGCCACCTCTCCCTGGATTTCTGGTCTCTCTGCCTCCATCTCCCCTTTAACTCCTTCTCCATCTGGCAGCTGTTGGAGAGTGAGGATGGCCTTCCCAAAGCACATAGAATCAGGTTACCTCCCCCAACAGAAACCCCTCAGTGGGCTTCCCATTGCTTTCGAAGTAAAGTCCAGATGCCGCAGCAGGACCAGGGGGCCCTTGATATCTGGGTCCTGCTTAGCTCTCCCTCCTTCCCAGGCCTCTTGCCTCCCCCACCTTGAATCTTGGGATTCGAAAATGCTTTTGGTACCTCTAAGGGCTCATGTTGTCCCTCTCTTCTTCCTTATAGCGATAATATTCTCCCTTCTCCCCTCCTTGACTTGTTCTTCAGAATATGTTTAGAGATCCCTTCCTTCCAGAAGCTCTTTCTGACTTACCTGGGTACTTTCAAAGACCTGTCTCCATGGCTATCCTAGAGCTGTCACAGTGCATTGCCACTGGCCTTTCTCTGCTCTGCCTGTGTGCTTCAAGAAGGCAGGGGCTGCATCTCCATCCTCACCCAGTGCCCTCTGACGCATAAAAGGTGTTTAGTAAATATTCATCAAACTGGAATGGGCGAATTTACAAGTCCTGGGTGGTGAGATCCTATGGGGGGTTAGGGAGGAGAGTGTTGGTCCCATCTCACAGATAAAGAGACTGAGGCTCAGAGAGGGATTTAACAATTGGTCTACGGCTACTCAGCAACACAGCCGACAATCTCCTTCGGGGTTGCTGATTTCCTGTCCACAGCTTTTCCCTCTTCCTTGCAGTCACAGAATGGAGATCATCAGAGTCCCGTGTAGTTCCTGCAACTTTGGCTGATCATTCAGAAAGCTTCCGGGGGCCACCACCAGAATGAGTGCAACAGCAGCGGATGAGGCTTTGCTGTGTTAGTGAGGGATTTCATAAACTGAAGTGCTACTAAGTTTGGGGATTGCAAAGGGCTAGGAGTCCAAATGAACCATTTTCGACATAATTTGAACATTTGTTTCACCAAAGATAGTATTCAAAGCACAAGTCCTCCCTGTTTCTGAAAAACAAAGAATTAGGTTACATATAGTCATTGCTGTTCTTATTTATTTTTAATTCGCTCCAATAAATGGTCTTCGCTTACTTTTTTTTTTTTGATTGACTGGAATAACTCACTGCTGAGTGATAGATATTGTTCATTTAACTGCAGCATTTACTTTTCCCCTAAACTAGTGCTCTGTTCATGATTGAGCAGACTTCTCCCCCATTTAGCACCCACGTAAAACATCGCCAAAGATCGGGGCTGCGGCTCGGATCACGTCTTTGCGGCAATCCGTTCAAGCTGCAGCAGGCACGACGGGTGGCATGGAAGCTCTTAATGACACGTCGGCAGATATTAGGGTTTTATGGACTGGAAAACGGTACAAATCAAAGCGCTTTGCTTACTGTTGATCTGTTTAGAACATTTTTATTTTCTAAACCTAGCAAAGTTCATCTTTTTCATCCAGCATTTCGGTTTGGTTCTGTACATATTGATTTTCCTGTTCGCTGGCGTGCCTGGAGGAAGTCGGGGCACTCAGGTGTGCTGCCAGGGTGCCTGGACTGGGCATACTTGCTGCTTTGAGACCCCTCAACTCCAGGACTGGGAGAGGGCGGGGTTCACTGTGTAAAAAAGATCCTTACGCCTCTCTCTCGCTTGTGTGGTTTCCCCTTGAGCCAGCAGGGTGGGACTTTTATATTTGTTTCTTCCCATCTTTTACATTCAAATCTCATAGCAAAAGCAGTGCTCTCTTCTTTATTATATAAGGAGATGTGAGAGATAGGGCCCCAGTAGGAAACTACTAGGGGCCCTAGATGGTTTGCCTGGAGGTTGGCAAGTTTTTTCTGTGAAGGGCCAGATAGGAAATATTTTTGGCTTTGCGGGTCACGTACAGTCCCTGTCACAACTGGCCGTAGACAATGACCAAATCATGAGTCTGGCTGTATTCTGGTAAAACTGTCTTTACAAAAATGAATTGGCAGGCAGGTATTT
>NW_011888857.1:740880-763610 GCF_000151845.1 Pteropus vampyrus
CGCTTTGCTTACTGTTGATCTGTTTAGAACATTTTTATTTTCTAAACCTAGCAAAGTTCATCTTTTTCATCCAGCATTTCGGTTTGGTTCTGTACATATTGATTTTCCTGTTCGCTGGCGTGCCTGGAGGAAGTCGGGGCACTCAGGTGTGCTGTCAGGGTGCCTGGACTGGGCATACTTGCTGCTTTGAGACCCCTCAACTCCAGGACTGGGAGAGGGCAGGGTTCACTGTGTAAAAAAGATCCTTACACCTCTCTCTCGCTTGTGTGGTTTCCCCTTGAGCCAGCAGGGTGGGACTTTTATATTTGTTTCTTTCCATCTTTTACATTCAAATCTCATAGCAAAAGCAGTGCTCTCTTCTTTATTATATAAGGAGATGTGAGAGACAGGGCCCCAGTAGGAAACGACTAGGGGCCCTAGATGGTTTGCCTGGAGGTTGGCAAGTTTTTCTGTGAAGGGCCAGATAGGAAATATTTTTGGCTTTGCGGGTCACGTACAGTCTCTGTCACAACTGGCCGTAGACAATGACCAAATCATGAGTCTGGCTGTATTCTGGTAAAACTGTCTTTACAAAAATGAATTGGCAGGCAGGTATTTGGCCTGTGGGCCAAATTTTGCTGACCCCTGGTTTTAATGAAAAGGTTTGTAGGGACAATGATACAGATATATGGACAGGGAACAAAAAAGGGCATTGAGGTGCCCAGAAATGACAGCAGCAGGAAGCTATTACTCCTTCAAGAGCTGAAGGGAGGAGGGGTCACAGGGGGCGGGGAGAGGGGGCGGGGTATGACTGGCACCCAGTGAGAATGGGTCCTGGGACCGTGGAGCGGAGAGGGAGAGCGAGGGAGAAGGAGCGAGATCCCCAGCACCTCTTTCTCCTCCCTCCTTCAGGTCTGCTTGTGCCTCCCATTGTTGGATCCCATCAGTGGCCTGGTGGAGAAGTTCCCAAGAAGCAGCACCTCAGAGCACAGAGGAGGTGGAGCAGCAGGGAGAACAGACCAGGGGGAAGGTGGGTGGAGGCAACGGGAAAAGAAGCAGCATAGATAATGTCTCTTTGGGGACTAACTTCTTAGAACTCACTCCTTTGAGGAACGAAAGTAAGCTTGGCTGACCACATCCCTTGATCCTGTTTGTTCTAGAGAACTAACCTTCCCTTACAGCTCTGCTCCAGGTCGGGCATGGTCCTGGTACAGTGACAGGCACATGGTCGAATTCAAGCTAATAAGACCCAGGCCCAGAACTTTATTTGTTTGAATTGTTAGAAAAGATAAGCTTTCTTTTTCCTGGTGGATGCAAACCTAGAACTTTGGCAGTCGACTGACTGCCCATGGGTCGAGGCCCTCACAAGGGGAGAGCCTGTGCTAGGTAATCACACGGGAAAGCAGAAGAGCCTAGGGGGTGGGGAGAAAGCCAGGTCCTCATACTGTCACCGAGCCCCAGGATCAAGAGGTTCCTGACACGAATGCTCAGTTAGGTGAGCCAATATGCCCCCCTTTAACTGAGACCAGCTTTCTGTTTCTACAGCGGAAAGAATCCTGGCTAAGAGCGAAAGTCCAGATTTATCTAGAGCCAAGGCCTGCCTCCCCGCAGCTGTGTGGCCTTCATATGTGGCACATCTCATCACCAAAGCATGCAAGAGACAATGATTCTTCCGTGTGCACAAACATTTTTGTGCGTGCATGCAGCTGCATTCAAGCAATGGCATTTTTGCTGGCATGTACATTTCTCAGACACAAAAATCTTTCTTTTTTTGAATATCTGCATGCCATGGACCTCATACGTCACAAAGACAGAGACTTCATAGGTAATTACATAGGTATGGTGATAACCATAGCAACCTGGCAGTTCTGAGATGTAATGTCATGCAGATTGCTGCAGCTTAGGGGCACTGATGTTAATATAGTACCTGCCCCGGTCCAAGTTGTTTTGCAGTGACTTTTTCCTTTGCTTGAACGGAGAGCTTCTTACCACACAACGCCTCCCATGAGTCCGTGGTTTCCAAAGTTTTGAATTTTGAAGACAAGACCTACGACAGAGCATATCTGTCTTTAAGGAAAATGTATGACTGTGGATGCTGCATCTGGGGGACACTTGTGCTTGGCCAGCACACCTGGATGAGGGGCACACAAGGCCTAAACCCACTCCTCACTTTGCTCGCCAAGCTGTGTGTCCTGCATGGGCTGTGTCCACTCAGACGAAGGGGAACTTTTTTTTTTACACAAAGGAGCTTCCTGCCTCCCAAGCTTTGTGACAACAAGGCTGCATCTGCCCAGAAAGGGCAACTATTTCTAATCTGTGCGAAACACTTTTGGAGCTGGCGGTGGCCTTGTACATTGTCATACTTTTAAAAATATCACCAGTCACTGGGAAATGTCCTCTGACCAGCGCCTGACATGCAATAAATGTGTTCAGTAAATGTTGAAGGGCTGACGGGAACTCCAAGAGCCATTCTTGACTTGATTCATGGTTATTGGAGGAGGATTAAGCAGGCGAGGACGATGGGGGAGCGAACAATGAAGAAGGTGAGGAACTCGTTCAAGGAGAAAGAGTTCAAGAGTGAGAAGGAGTGTGCTAGTATTGAATCGTTAGGCTGTAGGCCTGAAACTAATGCAGTATCATTATATTACGTCAATTACAACTCAAAAGAAAAGGGAAATGGAGCCCTTGAGAATGGAGCCAGTTATTAAGTGGAATACTCCGTTTTTCCTGGCCCTTGTCTGCCCTCTCACCTGACCGGGCATTCAGGAGGTTAGCTCCATTGTCTGCTCTCTTTCAGATCTGCCTGTCCGCGGAGAGCATATGCTTGGCTCTGCTCTTTGCTGAAGGGTAAACATGGCAGTGAAAGTTCCGCCCCAGTGAGATGAAGCCTGTGGCTTTTCCAGTGATGCCTGTTCTAAGGGAACATGCCTGTCAAGCTCTGGGGCTCAGCGTTAGGGGGCCTGTGGCAATGAGCTCACATGTGATGCATGAAATGTGGGTGGAAACAATGTGGTCGCTTATGAGTAGAAGCTCCGAGAGTCAGTGAAGGGCTCACCATACTTGCATTTTCCTCTTTGTCATGACAATTGGCAATGTTCCAGATAGAGTCTGTTCCCTGAGTGAAGATGACATGGAGTAGACCCTCAGCTGACCCACGGTGGACATCTAATGCCTTTCTTTTTATCAGCCACTTAGATTCCTGGGCTGTTTGTTACTGCAGCATAAGTGTCCCATCCTGACTAATACAAGGCTTATTGTTCCTGCATGTACTTCTAAGCCACTTTCTCCAACAGCGCTATTAGGGACAGACCGACAATGACATCTCCATCTGCCCTACTCAAACTCTGATGGAATATAAAGGTTATTATTTGGACTCCGTTACACCCCGATAAGAGTTCTGTCTACAGAATTCCAGGTAGTACTTAATCTTGCATCTCGGTCTAAAAAAAAAAGGAAGGTTGGAAGCATCAATAGAAAATGTATTGGTGAGTCCTGATGTTGTGAAGTGAGTGGAAGATTATTTAGATAAACGGATTAATCTGATTGAAATGGTGCCTAGAAGTAAATGTCAATGAACCAGACGTGGTAATTTCTTGCTCATGAAGTAGTGTTAGTATGCATGCGATTTGAAGTTTATGTTAAAACACACTCACAAGATTGCCTCTTGGGCTGGGGATGGTGTAAACAGGGGAAGGGCCCACCATGAAAGGGGACTGTTTGTGTCAAATGTGGTTAGCTCAAGCAGGATGACGGGCCAGGCTCGAGGTTCCTAGAATGTACTTGCGAATCACAAATAGTAAACCAAGGCCAGAAATATATCTTTTCTGTAGAAATTAACATCGGCTATCTGCAAACATCTGCTAAGCAAATTCCAAGTGGACTCTCTGTGCTAGTTTTGCTTCAGTGCTTCAGAATAACAAGAGTTGTCTTCAGAGGGAACAATTGCCCTCTTAAAATGTGTGCGTGTGTGGGATTTTAGGACAGAGATAGTTACCCGGTCACACGCACATTTCCCAAACTGCTTGCTGTTAAAATGTCTGCTCAAAAAAAGAGTTCTGTGATTAAAAAGACAATAACCGAGGAAATACTGACTTAAAGTTAAAGGAGTTTCTTTACCTTAGCACTTCTCAAATGTTCTAACACGTTAATGTTCATTGTGCTTCTCCAGAAGGGGCTATAGTGTGCAGCAATTGCAACTTCCCCAATATTTTTGACAACATATAGATAGATAGGTAGGTAATTTGGGAGGGAGAGAGAGAGAGAGAGAGAGATACAGACAGACAGACAGACAGACAGACAGACATATGGACAGACAGATAAGGGGAATGGAGGGTCGAAAGGTTGAAGGGATGTATAAAGGTATAGATATATTGAGCATTTCACTGGACTATTTGTAAATGATGAAAGTATTAAATGAACCCATAAGTATACCTTTGACTGGATAAACGAAACTCCTCTAATGTGAACTTTACCGAGAAAGTCAAATCAGCTAATTAGATTAGGATGCTTCTGGGAAACAGACTTCCATTTAAAGGGGACTTAAACAATAAAGATATTATGTCACGTAAGAAACACGGAGGCAGGTAATTTCAGGATTGGTTCATTCAGCAGCTCTACAGTATCATCATGATTCAGATGTTTCCTTTCTTTCTGCTCTGCCTTCCTCAGCACAAAGGCAATGTCTCCCTCACGATCGCAGATATTGCTGTAGTTTCTGGCACCCGGCAGGTGCAATCCTCCACAAAGCTGGAGGAAGCCGTTTCCTCCTTGGTGGAGCCTTTTTCAGGAAGGAAACTCTTTCCCACCAGCCCCTGGCAAGCTCTCCTGTAGGCCCCATGGCAAGGTTTCGATTGCAAGCTTGTGCCCTGAACGTAATAGAAGAGGGGAAGGGGAGTATTTGGCATTTTAGGGCTCCACAGTGGGAGGTGGGTTCTACAAACAAGGGTGAGTAGGGTGTCTCAGGATAGTTGGTAGGCGGGCAGCCAAGAGTGTCTGCAATACAACTGTGTAATCTTAGTGTTTTAGTCTGGGTTCTTCAGAGAATATAATGCTATCACACACACAGAATAAATACTGGGTTAAAGAACTATATATATATTTCTATATATATATAGGCAGAGAGAAAGAGAGAGAGAGAGAGAGAGAGAGAGAGAGAGAGAGAGAGAGAGAGAGAGAGAGAGAGCGAGAGAGCGCGCTTTATTAGGAACATGATATGGAGGCTGAGATCTCCAGGATTTGTAAGTGGCAAGCTAGAGACCCAGAAGAGCTGATAGTGTAGTTGTAGTCTGAGTTAAAAGGTAGAAGGCTTATGTCCAGCTTTAAGATAGTTGAGCAAAGAGAGAATTCTTTCTTACTGTACAGTTTTGTTCTACTCAAGCCTTTAATGGATTGGATGAGGTCCACCCAATTAGGGGAGGGTGATCTGCTTTACCTGGTCTACTGATGAAATGCTGATCTCATCCAGAAACACCCTCACAGACACACCCAGAATAATGCTTAACCAAATATCTAAGCCTCCCATGGCCTAGTCAAGTTGACACATAAAATTAAACATTTAAGTAAGTTAACTCTTCAAACTATAGTCACTTCATTTATAAGATGAGATATCTAATTGGATTGCTATGAGAATCACATATTTAAAGTACCTAGCACTTAATTCTCTCTCAGTACAGGTATTTTAGAGCACAAAATTGGACTCACTATAGTAGTAAACACTCCAATTTTATTTACTCTTTCTCTCTTATGCTCTTATGCTGCCAAGGCCTCGGTCCCCTACAAATGCCATCAGTCGAGAACTCTCAGGGGATATCACGTAGACTCAGAATTAGTCTGTCTTTGTAAATTGCCACACAGCCATGATATTTCTTTCCTACTCTGGCCCTTTGCAAATGTCAGCTGCCTTCAGAGTCACTTGAGGGAAGAATGCTAATATCCATGCCAAAGATGCCTCTTTACTGATCTCGGGATGGCACCGAGGATTCCAGAGCTAGGTTCTGAGCAGAAGCCAGAGGAAAGCCCTCCAGGTTGAATAGAACCTTCCATGAAAACCGCCCCCTTGGCCTCTTCTGCAGCCCTTCTCTTCATAGTTCATTCATTTATTGAGCATCTATTATGTTCCAGCAGTGTGCTAGAGAGTGGCTCATAGATGGTTGACAATTAGGCTGAACCAAAAGTGTCTATTGAGTTGGCATTGGAAGATTGGAGAGTCAGAGGCAGGTTCTGCCTCTTCCCCAGACTCAGGGTGCCAAGAAGCCACGGTGCTCATGTCCTCGTGAAGCTTTGGCAGCTAAAGGGATGGGGGCCAGGGGAAGCATAAGGATTTTGCAAGGATGACCTCGGAGAGTAAGAACCATTGCTTCTTCATGTATCTGCTATCTACGTTGGATCTTCTTCAGCCGGCCTCTTGCCAATGTGCCATTTTGAAATAGAGGGAGACAAAAACAAATAAAGCTTCTCTCTGTGTCCTCTTTTATCTGCCCTCTTCTGGGATTTTCTATCCATGCTTCGGCCTGAAAATACCAGAGGATGGAGAGCTAGCTGAATGTTCTTCCTCCTTCTACTCCAACCAGAGTGCATGTTTTAAAGGAAAAACAAGGTTCTAATGTTAGTCATCATTGCTGGTGATGTCACAGCTTAAGTGAGTTGGGCTCTAAATTCAGCGAGCGTAATAAAGATCACCTACCATTAAAATAACGCTTAAGAATCCAAAGTCCCATGGGTATGGTTTTGTGGATCCCAAGCTATAGCTTAATTCCCAGCACAGCAGTCTTTCTGTGAACCCAGGAACAAATTGTTATCTCTGTGTCTGGTCACCAGATGAGGTACTCTACCTGTGTTTAGGGATCATAATGAATGTGAAATATTTGTGCTTTTTGTTCTTTGTTTGATGTTAGTTAAGTGTGTGCACTCGTTGTAGAGGCCATTGCTGATAAATAATATGCCAGCCATTTGTGTGTCATGGGATATTTTAAAAATCATTTAAAACTATTACTATTCCACCCCCTCCCCGCCCCAGCTTTTTATTTTAGAAAATTTTAAACTTAGAGAAGAGTTAAAATAATTGTAAAATGAATAATGCTCATATATCTCATATATCCTTCACTTAGATTTATCAGGCAATATTTCTCCACATTAATGCTATCGATCTCTCTCTTTCTCTCCCTAATAAACAAGCACGTGCACACACACAGACACACACACGCACACACACAACACCGTACCACAAAGCGCAGGAGATCTTTTGAGGCAAACTTGGTGAAGTACAGGTGGCCTGAGTAAATACCCTGTGGGATGTGAGTTTTTGGGGTCAAGAGTGTGCCAGGCTCTATGTGCCCCCCAAACAGAGAGTGCCCAATCAATACTTAGTGTGGCCAAGTTTTAGGGTAGACTCAAGCTTTGGGTGGAAAGGAGCGATCACTTATCTGAGGACAAAATTCACAAAGGTGAGAAAGATGAGGAGAGGGAGCAAGGGCATAGAGAGAGAGGACTTTGATGCCGGCCTCCACGTCCTTGTGTATGGACTCCAGAGAAAGAGGCTACAGAGAGAAGCTGGAAGAATGAGGTGTCCGTCTATTTTTTGAAAGGCCCTGGGAGAGGAGCACAGCTGTCCTCTGGAACGGAGAAGAATGGGAGAGGGTGAGAGAAGAGATCACTCCACCGCTGCCAAGTGGGCTGGCTACAGTGGAGCAGCTTGGCCTCGAAGCCAGCAGAACTCCTCCCCACCATCTGGAAAGAGCAGCAACACCAGCGGGCTTGGGAGGCCATCCGGGGGTTGAGGGTCATTGGTTTTCAGCATTTCTAAAGCCTTGTCCAGGGTTTTCTCAAAAAGGCTACAGGGACTTTGAGAAGGGAGCCAGGAGACCTAATGCAGTGGGGAGGCAGGCCAGAGAAACACATGCCACTTGACGACAATGACACCCACATCTGGAGAGCACCCTGCCATTGACAAAGCACTGTCTCAGTCCTACAGAGGTTGTCATTCCTATTTCATACATAAGAAAACAAAGACTCAGAGAAGTTAAGGGACCAATCCAAGGTCTCTCACGGTGGTGCCAGGACGCACAGGGTCATCATTTCACGTTTTCTGACCCTCACTGTGGTACTCTTAATCAGCGTGGGATGCAAATGAGTCATCTGGGGTACGAAGTGTAAAGAAGCAAGTGAGGGGGCTGGGGCACAAAATTTAAGCACTAGGGCTCCAGAATGATGCAAGTGCCTCCTTAAATTTTGTCCCTAGACACCTTGCTTGCCTAATCCACATCCTATTTTCTTTAGTTCCCTGTCCTACTCCAGTGGTGGAGGGCTTTGACAGAGAAGTATGCTGCCGGGATTGCACACTGGGTGCCTCTGGCCCCCACTTGCCTATTGAGCAAACCCGGGGCTTCACCCTGGGTCACACCCTCACTGAGAAGTTGCCTAGAATTTCAGTCTGTTCTTGCAGCTAGGAGAAGGGGAGAGAAGGAGACTGTTGCCACCAGATACGCCAGACATCACAAACAAACAACAAAAAAGATTCATGTGTTCAATGGAGCTGAATTTTAATTGATACTTTCTTCAACTGTGGTTCTGAATCAACATCCCTCAACCCCCAAAGATGATGAAGGGGGTGCGGTTTAACGCCACAATTAGCAGACAACCCCACAACAAATACAGTAAACATTAATCATATTAAATATTGAACACAGACTTTGGTACGCTTGAAGAGCAATGGGTTTTTAAAATTTTATTTTACAGAAGACAAAGCAATGATTGTGGAGGAATTATTCCAATGTCAGTGCTGAAGGGAAATAATGTAACATTCTGGAATTTATATAAAAATTACAGCTTTGTTGTGTTTCACACTATATATAGTAATTTAATCATTTGCAGCTGATTAATTTCAGTGAAGGAAAATGTAGCAATATGCATCTCTAATGGAGTTCCAAGGTTTGAATTCTGATCGTGAGTCGGGCACAGTTTAAGTCTAAATTAGCAATTAGCCTGGGCAATGGACATTTAGGTTGAAATGGAGTCATCTGTTGACATGCACTGAGTCAACAAGAGAACAGCAACAAAGATCATCAGAAAAATGTTTCCCGCAGAACACTCTTTGCTGGGTTAATAATTATAATTCCTTACATTAGCAGAGTGCTGTTGCACTTTAGAAAACATTTTCTTGTACACTTATCTCATTTGCTTTGGTCTTCATGTAAGTCTATGAAGTGGGTGTTTCCTTGCTCTATTTTAGAGCAAGGAAACTGAGGCTTAGAAAAATTAAGGTCACACTGAGGAAGAACATATTGTGGCGAGATTTGAGCCCAAGTGTTTTAGCTTCAGAGTCAGTATCTACCTCAAGATATTTTCTGAGGAAATTTGCTCTATCTTGAGATTCTCTAGAGTGAAGTGAAAAGGTAATAATGCTACTAATAAAAGTGAACCTTGATGAAATTCTCAAATATATTTAGCACTGTGCTAAGCACTTCACAGATGTTAGCTCACTTAATCCTTGAACGCACCTATGAGGTAAGTACCATTAATATCCTCTTTCACAGATGAGGCTCAGATGGGTTAGGTTATGTGTCCAAGGATGTGCTTGGCATTGAAAACCTTGCCCCCTACTATAATAGTTAGCTCCTCTCAAAGATGGTCCTTAAATCCCAGGCTAAGGTGTCTCGATATTGTAGTCCATTTGGGATTTGGTGTGTTTGGTTGTGATGGCACATTTTAGATCAAGAATAAGTAGAGCCCTCGTGCTATATATCATCACATCCATTCTCCCTTCTCCACCCTACTCTGTGCCAGGAAGGATAAACTGAGTGGATCTGTTGGGCGTGACCACTGGGAACAATGGCAGGAGGTAGGAAGGAAAAACGAGAGAGAGGCTGGAGTGTTTATTCCTCTGGTTTCTTCACTCAATGGTCACAGCCCCTGTCAAATGACTATACTGCTCCCTCTCACTGACCCTTCAGGCCCAGAGGTGGTCGTGGTGCCCACTATGACCAGCCCTGGAGCACTACACTCTCCCTTCTTGCAGTTTCTGCTTTGACTAATGAATGACACATCGAAGACCTGCTCCCAACTTAACCAGGTAGAGGTCGCTTTCAAGGAACTGGACAGAGAAGAGATGGAAGATAGTGAGTCATTCAATACTTTATCTAAGTGTCTAGAGAAAGCCAGCACAGAAGTAAACAGCTATAGGTGTGCTACATTCTTCAAGCAAATAGAAGAGTCCATGGCATGTGTCTAGAGCCTCCAATCCCTTTGCACATGCAAACTACTGACTCTTAGTGCTGTCCCCAAATATCAGGGCTCTTTGGATGAAAATGACACAAACTCGACTTAGATTGGCTTCCTTGAAAAAGTGAATTTTATTAGTTCATGGACTGGAACTGTGGGAAAATTAGAGTGTGCCTAGACTCAAAGAAGCTGGGATGCAGGAACTCTATCACCAGGAGGATGCTCTCTTCCTTTCTTTTCTGCTTCTTCCTGCACATTGTCTTTACTCCGATGGATGCAGTCTTGTCAGTGATGCTGATTGACAGTAGAAAAATTAAAACCCCACCATTCAGATCAGAACTAGTGATCTGTAGTTAAATTCACTGAATCAGAGTCCTTGAAGGAAGCAGAATTTCTCAGATGGTTTAAATAAAGAGATTTTTTAGTAAAGGGACTATTTAAGAGGTACGGAAGAGGTTACGTATACAAACAGGAAGAGGAGGAAACTATTACTGTCCTAGGGCTGAAGGGCCAAAGAGAAAAACACTGCTGCTAGAGCCCAAGAGAGCTGCATGGTGGAGAGTCACCAGGTGAGGACTCAGGTGGTAAGAGTTGCAACTACTGCCAGCAATGAGAGCTGACGCAGGGAGAGGTTGGGACACCCCGACCTCTCTCCCCTCCTGCCCATGAGTATCTTCCCAGTAACAGGCTCCCAGGGGCCGCACCCAACCAGAAACCTAATTGCAAGGTAATCTTGAGTGGTACAGGTTTCGGTGTCAGCCTTCCGGCGTACAATGTAGGACAGTTGAGGCAGAAAGTGGAATTCAAGAAACAAAGGGAGAGTAACTTACAAGTTCATCTTGTCTTTGTCGGGGCTGGAGGGTAGGAAAAGTGAGCATACATAAGAGTGCTTTTGTTTTACAGGAGAATTTCCTGAGAATTCCAACTTCAATGTGATAATTGACTGAAGCAGGGATCATCCATACATGCTAAAATCATTGAGTGAACAGTTGGCTGGCCGCCAGGGTATTCACATGATCTCAAAGTATCCTTACTTGTTAATTACACACACGCACACGCACGCACACGCACGCACGCACACACACACACATACACACACAAAAGTAAGGTATCTTCACAATAGAGAGATCTTCCAGACAGCTGCTTAACCAAGCAATCAAGCTTAGCATCACCAATAATGGGACACACTGACTGTAGATTCCTCCTCCTGAGATGCAATGAGAAGTATTATGTAACTTCACCTTTGTCATACTTGGGCCAAAATGTTTAAGCTGAGTCTAATCCAGAGGAAATGGCCAGGCAAGTCCAGATCACAGGGCATTCTACAAAACAGTTTGCCTGGATGCTTCAAAAAAGTCAGCGTCCTGAACAGCAATGACCACAAAGGTAGGGCAGCATAGAAAAGAGTGCTGCTCACGACCTGGATAAATCTCACAAACATAGCATCGAGCACAGGAAGCCAGACGCAAAATAGAAAACGTGGTTCTACTTATATAAAGTTAGAAAACAGAACCCGTTTAAATATTAGAAGTCAGGACGGTGGTTGCCCTTGGGGGTGCTGTCAGGAAGGGAGAGAATTCCGGGGTGCTGCTGATGTGCTGTTCCTTTATCTTAGTGCATATTACAAGGGCTTAGTCACTTCGTAGAAATCTATTATAGCTCGAGGTTCTCTAGGATGGTGCTCCAGCACGAGGACCAGGGTTCTTTCTGGTCAGTGGTGCTCGTGACATGCTGGTTGCTAATAGGTTTGAAGATCACCTGAACCTTCCAGGCTCACTTGTCACTCAGATGTCCCCCAGATAGCCGCTTCAAAAACCTCTGACAAGAAAACTGTTGAGGTCTTCTTTGAAGCATACTAAACGACTTCGAAAAATTATGCCAGATACAAAAAAATGTTGTCACTGGAAATAACTGTCCCAGATTAAATCTCCCTTCAATCAACAAACTCCAGTCTGGCAATTCAAATTGCTGCTTTACCCTCATGCTTTCAGAAAATAATAATATCCAACATGTACCGAGTAATGCTCACTGACAGCACTGTACTAAGTGCTCTACGTGCAGAATATCTTCGAATCCCCTCTGCATTTTTGAGACTTGTAGGCTGAGATTCGGAGAATTTAGATAATTCGTTCAAAGTAACACACTAGAAAGTGTCAGGGCTGGGACTCAAATCCAGGCTGAGTGACTCTAAAGCTCTTGACCTTTAAGCTAAACTGTCTGATATATGGTCTCATACGTGTTGGTTATCGTGTTGTTGCTGTTGTTGTTGTATGATCTGTGTGTGTGTGTGTGTGTGTGTGTGTGTGTGTGTTTAAGAGAGAGAAAGAACAGGAATGCACATCTATAGGGTGAAGTTACATATATACACATCATTATTGCCAGGTCCCTGTTCCCCTTCATTTTATGTGGTTCCTTCTGATTGTCTAGGTTGTCTGAGATTGAAAGCTACTATAGGTCAAAGGCTTTGATCACTTACTCAGAACCCAGATGAATGCCACGTGCAAGCCAGTAGCCTCTGTTAAGGCATCTGGATCACAATAGAGATGAAGAGGAATAAGAATTGATAAGTGAAAACTTCTGGGACCAGGCAGGACGAGATTACTAGTTTCTCTCTGCCAAGATGAGCTGTGATGGTCCTTTTACTCCCTCCTCCCCCTCTTGTCCCTTTGTCCCTTTCTTCCTTTTCTCCTTGACCACAAGCAGAAGGGCACGTTGACCTCAAAACCATTAGGGCTTAGGTATGCTGCAAATCCACTCCAATCCAGAAATGCCCACCAAAAAGACAATTTGAATTTTTCCCCCAGGCCAAATTATGGGGAGGAAGTGAGTGGAGGGAGGGAGAGAAACAGCATCTCATTGCATTTCTAACAATGTTGTTTCTCCTGGTGTGGGAAGAATGGAACCCTGAGGCTGGCGATCTGTGTGCAGGCAGCCCGTGGGTCCAGGTGGTTTCTTCCAAGTGCCCCCTCTCCACCAGGGAGCATGCCCTCTGCTTCATGGGCAGCCCTGGCCAGAACCTAGCTAAGCATCCGAGATTCTGTTAATCCTGCAGTGACACGGCCAGAGGCCGACATCGCCATTGTGCCACCTGCTGGAAGTTTAGAAAAAGAATCTGAAACTCCTGATTTGGCTGTAACTAGCAGCTTCACAAACCTAATGATGATTTTTAACACATCTCATTTTGTCTTATTACACAAGTCATACAGATTTATGAAAGACAACTTAGGAGGTTCATACAAGTGAAACAAAACATAAAAATCACTCACAATCCTGTCACCCAGAGATTACCATGGTCTATATTTCGTTGGCTATCCTTCCAGTCTTTTTTCTAGTTGGATGTGTATAAATTCATAAACACTATTAGTCTTATTCAATACACATTGTTTTATAACTTGATTTTCAAACTTAACAATATGTTTTAAGTATCTTTAAATATTATTAATCGTAATCTCCAACATGACCTTTGCTTAGCAGTGTTTTATATCTCTACAGCAGAATTTTAGAGCCTCTTCTAAATATATTAATTAAAATGTTGACTATTTTTGAGTTTTTACTGTCTTATTTCTCTCCTTCTTTTTTTTTTCTCTTTCCTTCCTTCTTTCCTTCCTTCTTGTTTTTCATCTTCATTTATTTTCCCTCTAGCAGAAAAGGTCTATAGCAGATGTGGTTTGGGCCAATTCCTTGCAGTATCTCTTGCCTCTCTCATCCCTGCACATAGAGAGTTCCAGAGACTTCCAGCGGGCCCTGGCTCTCTCTTCCAGTGGGCTCCTCTGTCCTTGCCTTGGAAGATGGAACACTCTGTGCTTCGAATCAAGTTGGGCAAAACAGATGGAATTCCAATCTAGTGCCTCCTCCAGTGTCCAGTAAAAAACAAAAAGCTAATGATTTCGGATCACTTACCCTGTGCTGGCCTGACTCAATTCTAAAAATCCTGCATGAACTATCACAGGTGAGCATCACAAAACCCTTACAAGATATAGTACTTCTTTTTTCCTTCCTTTTACTGGACAGCTGAGAACACTGAGCTTGAGAAGAACAAATGATCTTGCTCAAGATCACCAGCTTGTAGAGTCCCAAGCCTCCGTGTATAGCGATTGCTTAGTAAAAAAAAAAAAAACAAAACCAAACAAAAAAGGTTTCTAGATTGTCTTAAAAAAAAATTGTAACATCTGGCAGCATGGGTTTGTGTTCTCCCACAGTGACAATGCCCCCAAGCTGAGCTGCAGACCTACATCAGACCAACGCAGACTCTCCAGTTGCACCATCTCCACCTCTCAAATTTCTCCCCACAACAGAAGAGGGATAGCTACTGCCAACCGCACGGTGGGGTGAGCTGGCTTCATCTAACAGAACACGAGAGATTACAGAAAGATAATGACAGGCTCAGGGCTTTACATTCCTGGTCCTCTCTGTCTGAGAACCAGGGTGTTTATGGCTGCCCTGAAAAAAAAAAAAACAACTGCTTGTTTCTCCTATCCATGGGAGTGGGGATAGATTATGAGGGTGCCAGACCAAGAAAGGAGAAACATAATTATAGATCGGACTGAAATAGTGGCTATGGGTGCCATTACCAGAGCTACTGGCAGTAGGAAGCCATTCGAAGTTCATAGGCTGCAAAGAACATTGTGGCTGCAATGTGGGAGATGAATGGGATGGTGGAAAATGCTGGAGGCTAGGAGATTGCTGTTAAGGTGTCTGTCCCAGAGTAGGTGCTCAGTGTGTGCTGACTGAATAGTTTTGGTGAAAAATGATAATGGTCCAAACCAGTAGAAGGGCAAGATGTATGGAAATGGATGAAGATGATAAATTCACGTGACTCTCATGCTTGGGAATGATACACCACATTATATTCAAGATGGCAATTACTTCTAGGGTTGGGGAAGGAGCTATAATCATAGAACTGATCAAAGGGATCAGAGCTCCACTGGTAATATTTTATACATTAAACTGGGTGTTGGGTGATACTTTACCTCTTGTAAATCTGAAAAATTTCATAGTAAAACTAGTAAAAAATATTTTAGAGGCAGAATAGAAAGGATTGTGTCTTGGAACTCTATAGTCCCTCCCAGAGATCTTTGTATTTCTACAGAAGATGATTCATTAACACGAAGGACAGAACGTCTAATGGAGAAGGGTCTAGTTGCAGCCTCCTGTAGGTGGGACTGATATTTACAGGGTGAAAAAGAATATTTGGGCCCCACTTGCAGTCACATATACATGACCGGCCCTGACTGTTCTACCCAGTGGCATATAGGGCCGCAGAGCCCTGAGGAGTGCAAACTGTGCCTACCCTCTGGGACGAATCTCCTTGGCAAGCAGGCTAGTGCTCGCTCTGAGGCCCACCAAGGAGCATGTCAGTAAGCAGCCATTTTAATAGTCACACCCCTCACCCCCAAGCGCCTGAGTTTCTTCTGTGAATTTCTTGTAATTTTTTTTTTAAAGCTAAGATGAACATGCTAATCTTTCTCCTCTCTCTGCTTCACATCAACCCCGGTGCACAGCCTTGCATTATTCATGAAGGTTTACATTAGTCAAATGCTTCAAAGTTTCATAAAGTTTCTATTTTGGAGCACACATTCTTTGTAGAGCGGGCACTTAGTGGACAATGCGATCCTGTTTTGGAGGTTCTCCAACATTCTTAATTCCCATCTGCTTTATTTGCTGCAGCTGTTTTACTTCTTCCCGAGAGACCACATCTCAGAATTCTGCAGCATGTAGACTGTTTTCAAATAAATGCAAGCACTAGGAAATGCTTTCGGGGTGGAATGAATGCAAAAAGTGTTGAAATAGCTATATTCACTTGGTTTGTCTTCTCTGTTTAGTGACATCCTGTGATGCCCACGTGCATAATTTTTTTTGGGGGGGGGCGGAGGATGAGGAGGCTACTACTTGCCCTCCAGTATCTCTTTTCTCTTTTTTCCTCACTTTTAGTCAAGCCAGGTGGAATAAAAACTACATTTCCCAAGTTCCCACAACACTCCCTGTAGTGGCCATGTGACCAAATTCTGGCTAACGAAGTCTTTCTTGCCTGTGATTTTAAAGTAGGGGCATGCCCACATTTTCTACTGCCTTCCTGCCCGCTGGAGTGTTCTGCCATGGCTGGAGCTTGTACTACGAAGAGCCATCAATGCTCTGAGGACAGTAAAGCAACAAGATGGAAGTCACTGAACTCTCCGGCCCTCAGAATGCCTTCCCAGCTTTAGACTTCCTAAAAGTGAGAAAAGGACCCTTTTGTGTTCTGGGGAGGGTGAAGGTTGAGAGGTAGGGGAATGCCGTGACACACAAACCCAACTAATTCTTACTAATTCACTCTCTAAAAAGACAAAACCTTCCGAGAGTTTTGTAAGAAACACTTTAACGATTGGACAGTGTCTTACTGGTTTCATATTGAAAGTCATGAGTCGGAAGGACGGATCCCAGGGTGTCAAGTCCTAGAAGCATAAAGAACTTTCTGTACACTATCAGACCAACTTACTCTGCATCTTCTGTAGCCGATACCCATAGCGTTAGCAGTTAGGCACTAAATCGCCCACGGATGTTCCCTACTGTACTAGAAGAAAAAAGAGCTGATTCAGCTAAGCCAAAATAATGATGTCACAGCACGATCACGTTCCAAATGATTGAATAATATTGGATCACTGGTATTTTTCTCATTAGAAAAACACAAGACTAAAAATCACCAGTAATCCCACTACTGAGTTACCATTTTGATCTATTTTCTTTTTCAATGCGAATATAGATGCTTATTTTATTCATAAATGATATCGTAAGATATATGTTTTTATAGTTTGCCTTTACAACCTTTTGATAGAATAAACGTTTCATATATCATTATGAATTCTTCTACAATATAATTTTTAATCATCTTTACTCCAGACCATCAAATGGCTATACTCTAATGACATACAATCGATGCTTGAGTCCTGAATCAATCTCTCTCTCTCTCTCTCTCTTCCTCTCTCTCTCCCATTATAAATGACACTGGGATGAACATCCTTGTACATAAATATTTGCACACATCCTGATTTTTTTTATTAGGGTAAATTCCTAGAACTTGAATTCGGGAGGATTTAACCACACTTGCTGCTGCCCCCTTTTAAAGACCCACGTTGGTGTCACTGTCTCATCTGGTTGGGACACTCTCAGTCAGGTTTCTAGAACAAAAACCCATTGTCTGATTTATGTTAAACAATAAGAGAATTTGAACGTTTCTTGTTCTGAAATATTCATAGGTTTTTGTTTTCATCTTCTACCATTGCAAGCAGTTAAAAACACAGCCCGGAGAAGTGGCATTTTTCTTTCAGAAAATGAATTGGTAATTTATTCAAATGAGGCTGGGAGTTGTTTTAAATTATTACCTTATGCAAACCTCTAATGAAATGAAGTCAGTTTACATCTTTAAATAACCTTTAATATTTGTACAAGTAAATATCTCCATTTGATGATAATGGAAATTGTCAGAATTTTCATTTTCTCACAGTTTAGCTCACTCACAATGGCTGTCAGACAGCCAAACGATATGACGCAGAGCATTGCTAATCGTTTCAGCAGAAGACAGTATTTCAAAGGTAAGGGAAAGGAGGTGCAGACACTAATGAAGTTTTATTATCAGAACATAGAATTAGGATTGTGACAAGAGACAATGGTGGCAATGACACGTAGTTAGAATGTTAAAGCTAGTGAAATTTCTAGCTGAATCTCAGGGACGGAAATGTTGAAAAGGGTAGACTGATGAATACCCCTAGATGGAAACAGACCAGGTCTCAGCTTGTCTGGCTGGAAGGAAAGCGAAAAACGAAGCAAAACAAACCGAACGACAAAAAACAGAAACAAAACACAGATCCAAGGCAATCTATGCTCTGTAAAATAAGCAAGGGTCGTGTAAGTATCTCTGACATATCTGAATGATGAAGTCACTATGGTTGGGTGTGTGCGTTCTCATACAAGACGAGGTGGGAAAAGCTGGCTCAGATGGATCACAATTCTGCTAAGGATTCCAGGTTTGAAATATTGTCTTATCAGGGATTTGTAATTATTTCTGCAGGGGAGGAGGAAGGGAGGTGAAAAGAAGAGCGGAGAAAAAGGAAGGAGAGGAGGGTCCATCTTCATTCGAATTGGAGCCCACAACTATCCATCTCAATGAGATGGTCATTTCAGAATAGCCCTTGTCATTTACCTTTCATTCATTCATTTGATATGTATTTATTGTCTACTAAGTGCCAGGCATTGCTCTACTAAACACAGGAGATGCAGTGGTGAATAAGGCACCAGGCCTCTATTCTCACAATTTGCATGCTTTTGCGAATTAGAGAAATAATTAACCAATAAGAAAATATATCAGATAGCAATACATACTATGTAAAGAATTATAATAAAGTGAGGTGATAGAATGCTTAGGAGGCTATTTTTATATACAGTATGTGACAGCTTTCATTTTTTTTTTTTAGGTGAGGCAACCCTTGGTTGACCTCACAAATTGCAAGGACCTTGTCAGCTTACAATCCCTTATTTTTATTTTTATTTTTTTATGCCTACAGCACCTGGTTTTCCTAGGTGGTCTCCCATCCACGTACTAACCAGGCCTGACCTTGCTTAGCTTCCGAGATCAGACGGGATCGGGCTTGTTCAGGGTAGCACGGCCGTAGATTTGTGGCAGTTTTAAAACAAGTCTGCAAATTCTTTGACACTCCTCCCATTAAGAGATAGAGTCTAGGTCCCTTTCCCTTGCACCTGGGCGGCTTTGCGACTGCCTGGAAGAATAAGATGCAGAAAAATGACACTCCAAGCAGTTTCTGCTGGTTTTTCTTGGAGCCCTCACTCTAAGAGTCTTTAGTTGAATGTAAGAAATTCAGTTGCTGTGAGGCCACCATATAGAGAGACAACTCAGAGGGACGACACAGAGAAAGAGAGAAATGCCTAAGCAGCTAGCTGTGCCGGCTGACAGCTGTTTGAGTCTTCTCAGCCCAGACAGCAAATGTAGGATGAAATCTTTGAGATGCCCATTGGCATACAACCGCTTGAGAGACCCAGAGTGAGAGTTGTCTAGCTAAGGCCCCATCCTCTCAAATTTCTGAACCAAATAAATTATTATTACTGTGTTAAGCACTGTTTTAGGGACAGTCTGTTATATAGCAATACAGAACTGGAACAGGGTAGTCTAGAAGGCTTCTTCAGGGAGATGACATTTGTGCGGAAGACCTCAGTATCATGAAGGAACCAGGGGAAGAACATTCCAGGCAAAAGGAACAGTGCAAACCTGCAAAGGCAGAGATAGCTTCAGCAAGTTCAAGGGAAGAAAGAAGACCAATAAAGCTGAAATCTAACATGATGAAAGTGGTATGAGTGTTAGTACATAGTAGGTGCTTTAAAAACATTAGCCATTATTAGTATCATTAAGTGCTTTCTGATGCTACGTTTCTCCTTAGAATTCAGCTCCCTGGTGGAGGGAGCTCTAAGCCTTCTCTGGCTCTCATGGCAAGCTGGAGACATGGGGTTCATCAAAACTTGGGACCGGTGAGAAGCCACCTCCACCCACGGGGCTTCTCAGGTCAGCTGGTGGGATTAGACAAGTGTGTTCTGCCACCTGCAATCCCTAGCGAATCCTGGGACAGGTGATGCTTCCAAGTTTCCTGCACAGGATGTGATGGGAATAACTACCAATGACCTTATCCATGAAAAGTACTTGAAAAGCATTCAGGATTATTACTGATAAGCCAGAGGATAATCAAACAAGATGTAGTACTCTAGGGCAAAGATATTTTTTCTTCCCTTTAAAAAATTACACACGTGACACATGTTCTTATGAAATTACTATAAAAAAAAGAAAATCGCCCCAAGTCCAAACACTCAGACATAACCAGGTCAGCAACACTTTCATTTGCAAATGTAGACATGTCTGTTTGATGAAATTGGTGTCATAGTCTAACATTGTTTTGCAACCTGCTCTTCCTTCTGCAATTTATCAGTCTATTGTGAACAAAACTTTGCTTTGGGGACAAAGTGCAGACTCATCCAAATAATATATTAGGATGATGCCAAGTGTAGTTACAGTCTCTTTCCAAGTTTAATATGGAGACACTGGTATAGCTTAAACCCATTTTCTATCCTGTCTCAGGGACATAGTTGGTGGTAAAGAAACTTTCCCAAACCTCACCTCCTATCACTGATTCAGGGTAAAAAGAAGGTGGATGTTTGGGTACAGCAATTTTCCTCAAATAGAAGAGTATTGAACACTTTCTTGTTTTAAAAATACCAATTCTTTAGATTAAGGAGTTGGGTCATAAATCAAAACAATAGTATATGGATATATATTTCAAAGACTGCAAACAGACGTATGAATGGCTTTGAACTGTCAAATCACTTGGTCTTAAAAGGTCATTTTGTAGTCTCAGTCTTCGTTAAACTGATACCTTATCTGTGGTTAATGTGTAATATATGAAATGCAATCTTAAATGACATTATCAGAAAGTGAAGGGAAGCAGTCTGAATTTGTAATTTGTGGCAGTTACAAATGCCTTCTAACTTGTAGACAATGAGTGATGCATAGAATACTGCTCCCAATACAACAAGACAGAGGTTGCTTTCAAGGAACTGGACAGAGAAGAGATGGAAGATAGTGAGTCATTCAATATTTTATCTAAGTGTCCAGAGAAAGCCAACACAGGAGTAAACAGCTATAGCTGTGCTACATTCTTCAAGCAAATAGAAGAGTCCATGGCATGTGTCTAGAGCCTCCAATCCCTTTGCACATGCAAACTGCTGATTCTTAGTGCTGTCCCCAAATATCAGGGCTCTTTGATTGCAAGAGACTCAAACTCAATCTAAATTGGCTTGCACAAAAAAGTGGATTTCATTAGTTCATAGACTCAACCTGTGGAAAAAGTATAGTGTGTCCACACTCAGGGAAGCTGGGATCCAGGAACTCTAGAGCTGGGAGGATCTCTTCCAGGAAAATCTCCCTTCTTTCCTTTTCTGCTTCTCCCTGCACATTGTCTTTACTCGCTAGATTCTCCATGTGACAGGAGGCATGAACTTGGGCTTCTCCAGGTTTACATCCTTTCAGCTTGTTACCAAAGATGAAAAAGAACTGTTTCCCCAGTTTACATTTGGAAAAATCCCCAAGAATACACTCTGATTGGCCTTGAGTCACTTGGCCTTCTTCTTTGGTCGATTATTGCCACCAAACAGTGAAAGGTTATGACTAGCACAAGAAGAGCAAGATCTATTATTAGAAGAGGTTAGGCAGGTGAGAGATGTTGAACATATAAAAAACCATAGCATCTTTTTCCCAAAGGGAAAGGATTTGGCATTTTCTGAGATCGGGGCTCAAATCTGCAAGCTCCCCTGTCACCTCTCTCCATGTCACCTCTCTCACTACCCTAGACTTAGGACTTACCTGCTGGTGAAGCAGAAAAGGCATGGTTTCTATAGTTCAGCTTCTTCAAGATATGAATTTCCCATTGTAAAGTGCTTACACTTCAAGAACACAGATTTCACGGAATCATTTTTTTCTCAGATGGAAGAGACTGCTTAGCCCAATGCCATTATTTTATACATGAGATGAGATTCAAGACATTCACGTATAAGAATCCACAGATGTGTGGGAAGATGAAGAAGAGAGAGACAGGGAGCAGATGTCATGCCGGGTTGGTTCTGCTGAAAAAAAAAAAAAAAAGTGGAGAGATACATTAGGACACTGGCCAGAGGTCATACTATGCAGTTCTCTCCCTTGATGGCCCTTCCAGAGCCTTAAGTAAAATGCATATTACTTTTTAAGATATTTCGTCAGAGTTGGATTTGTGTTTAAATATATCACAATGTTAAAGTGATCAGAAGGAGCCTAATTAGAGTATCTGTAGTATTTTCTGCTCACTCTCCATCCCATGCCGTTCCCTGCCCCTTGGCAGTAGTAGCCGCCATATATGCACACAAACGTATGTGCTTTCGAGCACCCCCAGCTGCAGCTGTTTGCTATGCTAGTGCAGATAAAGGGAAGTAGTAGGAAAAATGTAGAAGCAAGTGAGGCAGCAAAATTTAAGTTGGAAGGACAGGGAACTATAGACCAGAAGAAAATAATAAGGAAAGAAAGAAAGGAGGAGAAGAAAGAGCCTCTTTCAGCTGTGAGTTTTAGACAGAGTCTTTTGGGATATTTAGGGGAAGGGAAGACCTTTGAGGGCCCTTCTATATAGGTAGGAAGTAGAAAGAGAGAGGATATTTTCAGGGTATCTTGTCGTGCAGTTTTAATGTAATCCTCATCACTCCTAGATATATACTCAAGAGAATTGAAAACATATGTTCATATAAATCTTGTACATGAATGTCCATGGCAGCATTATTCATAATAGACAAAAAATGGAAACAACCCAAGTGTCCACTAACTGAGGAATGGATAAATAAAATTGGTATGTCCATATAATGGAATATTATTCAGTCATGAAAAGAAATAAAGTACTGATACATGCTACAACATGGACGAACCTTGAGAACATTATGTGATGGGAAAGAAGCCAGTCATAAAAGAGCACAAATGATATGAT
>NW_011888857.1:763660-779561 GCF_000151845.1 Pteropus vampyrus
ACATGAGATGAGATTCAAGACATTCACGTATAAGAATCCACAGATGTGTGGGAAGATGAAGAAGAGAGAGACAGGGAGCAGATGTCATGCCGGGTTGGTTCTGCTGAAAAAAAAAAAAAAAAGTGGAGAGATACATTAGGACACTGGCCAGAGGTCATACTATGCAGTTCTCTCCCTTGATGGCCCTTCCAGAGCCTTAAGTAAAATGCATATTACTTTTTAAGATATTTCGTCAGAGTTGGATTTGTGTTTAAATATATCACAATGTTAAAGTGATCAGAAGGAGCCTAATTAGAGTATCTGTAGTATTTTCTGCTCACTCTCCATCCCATGCCGTTCCCTGCCCCTTGGCAGTAGTAGCCACCATATATGCACACAAACGTATGTGCTTTCGAGCACCCCCAGCTGCAGCTGTTTGCTATGCTAGTGCAGATAAAGGGAAGTAGTAGGAAAAATGTAGAAGCAAGTGAGGCAGCAAAATTTAAGTTGGAAGGACAGGGAACTATAGACCAGAAGAAAATAATAAGGAAAGAAAGAAAGGAGGAGAAGAAAGAGCCTCTTTCAGCTGTGAGTTTTAGACAGAGTCTTTTGGGATATTTAGGGGAAGGGAAGACCTTTGAGGGCCCTTCTATATAGGTAGGAAGTAGAAAGAGAGAGGATATTTTCAGGGTATCTTGTCGTGCAGTTTTAATGTAATCCTCATCACTCCTAGATATATACTCAAGAGAATTGAAAACATATGTTCATATAAATCTTGTACATGAATGTCCATGGCAGCATTATTCATAATAGACAAAAAATGGAAACAACCCAAGTGTCCACTAACTGAGGAATGGATAAATAAAATTGGTATGTCCATATAATGGAATATTATTCAGTCATGAAAAGAAATAAAGTACTGATACATGCTACAACATGGACGAACCTTGAGAACATTATGTGATGGGAAAGAAGCCAGTCATAAAAGAGCACAAATGATATGATGCCATTTATATGAAATGTTCAGAATAGGGACAGAAATCAGATTAGTGGTTGCCTAGGGTTACGAAAGCTGGGAAATTACTGCTAAGAGGTTCAAGGGTTATTCTGGGGTGATGAAATGTTCTAAAATTGATCGTGGTGATGGTTGCACAATTCTGTGAATATACTAAAAGCCATTGAATGGTACACATCAAGAGGGTGAATTGTATGGTCTGTGAATAATATCTCAGTAAAGCTTTACAACAACAACAAAAACCTAAATAACAATGAAAGAACCAGACTGGCATGTGGAGGTGGAAAAGAAATTAGTCCAGAATCAGTCAGTGTAGTTGTCTAATTGCAGCTGGTTTGAGTGAGCAGACAATCTCTTTAAATTGCAGGGTTAGTACAAAAATGACCCGTGTGCGCAAGGCTTGTGTGGTTTTGTGGCTTGCTGTAGTTCTGGTTGCTATAAAGCCACAATGTGGTGGACCAAACTGAGATAGCTACCACTAAAAAAGCCAGCAGCACACACATCCAGAATTGTCTTCCCTTGCCTCTGTGCAAATTGTACATTTTATCTTCGATGACCAGTCATTTCATAAAATGTAGGGCAATATTACTTCGAAACCACATTTTTTCTGGTGGTGGTGGTGATAATGGGATGGAATTCAAATCTTTTTTTTCTGTCGAGATTCAAAACAAGTCATCTAGGGTGCTTTTGGATCCCATTCATACTAGAGACTGATTTTTAGACCAAAATATGAGGCTGCCACATAAAACATTCATGGCAAGAATAAAACGAATTCTGTCACTGATGTGCATTTGGCATGGAAAATAATGTAGCATCTGGCTTCCAAGTTAAAATCTTCGATGTGCACTAGGAATTGTTACTCTCCTCCCCCATCTCTCTGATTAAGTGATATTGTCAATAGATTGGTTAATAGGGTACAAATAAGAGCTCTAGCTATATTAACTACCAAATGGAAATTATTTCTTTTCTCCTTATAAAACAACAGAATTTCTCCCTTAACTGAAAGATTTGTACTGTTTTCAGTTGTTAGGGGGTAAGTGTTAATGTTTATCACTAATATGAAATGTAACAAATATAAAAATCTATAGCTGTATGTATATGTGTGATAGATATCTCATTTAAATGAGTTCAATATTTCTAGCCCCTGGAAAAGGCACTGACTGAGAGAGAATGTATACATGACTTAGCTGCATAAATGCTATGTGAACATCAGCAGGTTACTTAAGCTCTCTGAGGTTTAGTTACCTTGGCTCTCGAATGAAGATCATAATTTTGACCCACTGTCCTAGATATGTGTGTTATTGCTTGTCCCATCCAAAGTCCCAGCTAGCCAGTGATTTATGAGGTGCTATTTTTTTTTTTAATAGGGAAGCATTCAGACAACCAGATTATCTCTTCCAGAAATTTGAACTAACAGACACAGATGGTGGTTGGTGGTATGTAGTGGAGCTGAGGAGTCATGATGGTTGCCATGTGGGACCATGCATGAAATGAGGAAGGAGGGGAACTGGTCAAGAAAGATAAAAGTATGGGTAGAAACCCTTAAAGAAACAGATGAGGGAGACCCCGTGGCCACTGGAGGCAAAGAAGCCTTTCATCTCAGCTTTCCCATTTTGGCTCTCAGCTTTCCCATACTTGGCTGCACTTGGATTCCTTGAGTCTCTAAATGTCTATGCTGAGCTTCCCTTTTATTTACTTCGATCAAGTTTGAATGTGTTTCTGTTTCTTGAAAAAAAAGATGGGGGAGGGGAGAGTGTACGGTGTAGCCTTATTTAAAACATCTTCCTTGCTACCTTAGATAATTAGATCAAGGATCAAGTGACTTCCCCTGATTGAATGTGGGCAGGAGCTGTGCTTTTTTAACATTTGTGTTACTAAAATATTTGCTTAATTGAACTGAAATTGGTAATGTGTGTGAAGATAACTTTGAAAACTGCAAAGCACAATGCTGATGGAGAGCATAATGGATTACTAATATTCAGATTAAGATTTTATGAAACCCCCATTTGTCATTTTTGTGTATCTGCCACAATGAATAAAGCCAAAAGAAATGGCTCAAATATATAGAAGTTGGGTGAATTTTCACTTCTTTATCTCAGCAGTTTTAACTTCAATCCCCTTCTAAAGTGAAAGGAAAACTGACGGGAGTTCTCTTCAGCCAATAAGCAGGGTAGTTCCCGTTTGGAGCTCGCATTCAGGTCTCTGTAGGCAGAAAGCACGTTTGTTCCTTTTGTAAACTTTCTAACATGGAGCTGTCTGGGTCTAGGAAAAGACCAGAATTTTCATCTCAGCGAAATTCCTGGCTTCTCTGCTAGAGATGAGCTACAAGAGGAAGTCAAGGGTTGAGTTTATCAGCTTCACAAGTCTCCATTTAGTGCAAATGGGCATTAAGACAAAAACTAAACCCCCTGCTATTGAAGAAGTGCTTTCGGGGGTGTCCAATTGTCCAGGTCGTCTCCGTTGGCCACCTTCACTCCACTTTACCTGCCTAACCTCCAGGCTATGCATTAAAATGTGAAGAAAAAGAGAAGATTCCACCACTGAAGGATTAAAGCAAGACGGAGGATGCAAGACAATGTGGACCAGTCTCATCTTTGTGTGGCTACCCACCATGTCCAAACTTGTAGTGGTTCTCGTTCTGGGGGAGAAGAAATCCTAGATGCTGGGATCTCACAAAGAGCATGTATACATGCAGATTGGTTCCTAGGAGCTGACTGACCCCGAGTGCTGTCTTTGGTCCCCTGGAGTCTCACACTGCTCCATGCTGGCCTTAGCACAGTCCAGTCCCACCTCCTTGTCACCTCCATATTTCATAAAGCGAACACACTTATCAGCTAGGATGGAAAGGAGGCACTGCCTTTAAAATGTCCGCAAACAACCTCTCCCCATGTCTGACACAACCTTCTGGGTTTTAATTACTCCCCGAAAGTGAGAGCCATCCCAGGATCCTTCGGTGACATTTTCCCGTTTCCTGTCGACTCCACTTATGAGAAACAAATGGGCTGGCTGGCCTCCCTCTAGATTGAGTTTTTCATGAAGTCATTACTTCTGTCACGGGGAGTATTTTCAAATTGAAAAATCTGAAACAATAAATGATGGTGAAGCAGTTAATAACTGTTAAGAAATCACATTTGGAAAATTGCATTTAAGCAATAACCTTTCTCCCTGTAATTAAATGACAGAAAGGTCCTGGTTTTAATTAAGTCAGCAATTTATAGTTATGAAGCTATACTTCACTATGCAGATTAGCAAATGATAGGTCACAGAACACCCTGAGTGCATTTTGAGTGGGCCTGATATGGTAATTACTCCACTGTTCAGTGGTGACCACATTGAACCGTATCTCTAGATGAAACAATTTTCTTTTCCTTGCTCCATGATGTATAACTAGGATGAGTAAATGTACCACGAGCACTGCCTTGCGCATCTTTAAATTAAAATGGATTTTAAATGAGGGGGCATGAGCGGAGGGAGCATGTTTGAAGAACAGCACCGGGAGTGAATGGGCCACTAGTCAATGCCTGCGAGTAGGGAATATATCATTGTTTTACAGGGTTTTCTATCTTGTGCCTGAGTGTTTGCTGCAGATTTATGAGGAAGTAAAATGCTAATGTTAGTGTATTTATAAACATATGATGGGGATTTCATCTATAATTTATTTGCCAGCCCTCTCTTTGCCTCCTTGGAAAGGAAAATGAAATGCTATGTTGGCCAGCCAAAAGGGTCATTAATACAGCTTTCACATTTTATTTAACTAACCCCCAGCTCATATTACACATTGATGATCACACTGAGATGTTTTTGAAATGCTTATTGTGTCTTCTGTCTGCCCCAACCTCAGCTCTGCAGAGTGTGGGCAGTCATCAGACGGCTTCCGATAACCTAGTGGGAATCTGCTAATGGGGGATCCTCGGGGGCAGGGGGCAGCACTTGGAGGAAAGGAAAAATCCAACTCCTGAAAATATGTTTTTTTTTTTTCATTTCTCTTAAAGTTTCACAAACATCTGAACTCTTAGAAATGACTTGTTTTCAAGTGTTTGATTTCTTCTTCAAACCCCGTATTTTCCTGCCTCTCTTCATTAGCGTGCATCTCCACCCAAACATGAGGAGAATGTAGGCTGCAAAGGAAGAAATTAGAGCATCAAAACAAGCATCAAAAGGCAAGCACATCCCACGTGGCTGAGGGGGCTGGGACGGAAAGACCTCTCATCCAGAACGTTTATGTGAGGGCAGCATGTCTCTTCGACAGGAGCACTGGCTGTTCTGTTTATCGACTCTAATGTTACTCCCTCTGTCCCCCCTGCCACACACACAAGTAAAGAGGTGAAATGAATCAGATCTGATGTAAGCTGACCAATAAATCACTGACTGCGTCACAACTAATAGTGATTCACTAATACTGAATCCCTGTAACGATGAATCAGGAGCAAACTAAGAGTCTCTTAAGTCAAGAGTTTCTTATTTGGGCTTTTTGGAACCCTAGAAGAGAGATCAAAATTATTGTAGTCCCAGAAAAAATATCTATATTATATTTAAAAGGAAAAAAAATCACTACAGCATTTTAAAGAATCATGTCATGCATATTTAATTCAAATGTCAGCTGCATGGATATCCTCTAGTCACCCAGCCTGCTGGATACAAGCTGGCCTTCGATTTTTTTTTTTTTCTTTTTTTGCCTCAAACCCTTATCCAACATATGGAGAGAAACATAGAGTTTTTCTCAACATCTTAGGGGTGATTCTTGGGGTGGCTCAGATTTTCCACGGTCAGCCCTGAACTGAATTCCTGTTTTTGCTGAATTTCACAGCTCCTCTCTGTTGCTTTGTCTTCCTTGCATACCCTCCACTCCTTTTCTGCTCCGGGTCATCCCACTTAGCCTCACCTTCAATTTCGCTCTTCCCCAGAGTACTGCTGGCCTACCGCTTGTGGGGCAGCAAGTACCTCTTGAAGTTTTGAAGCAATAGAGGGAATGACTTCACAGCTCAGCCAATAACTGAAAATGGAACTTAAAACATTGTTCTTAGAAGCACTTTGTGTGTTCCCGAAACTGGGACGTTCTTGAAGGAGAACCCACTTCTATTGCTGCGTTGATCTCAATCTTCCTTCCCTTATCTGGTTTACTCCTCTCACTCCTAACTCTCAACTTCCTGTTTATTACTGAGACCACATTCTGTGGTTCTCTTTGTCCTCCTTCCCAATGCACTCCTGCTATGCCTAGGGGTCCTCACCCTCAAGACCTAACTACCTCTCTCTTCCTGAGAAGAATTCTGCTCTCATCTTTAAAACTACCATATAGTTTTATTTCCTCCCGCCCATATAGAGGCGATAAGGCTGTACCTCTGAAGGAGCAGCCCTCCAAAAAGAAAGTGCCTGGGCATCTTGGGAAAAGGCAATGGAGGCTGAGTCTCTGCCCAGCTCCCTCAGTTTCGATGGCACTCCCGAGTCTCTCAGTGCCATTAGCCACGGCCTTCTTTGGAAGACAATTCATTCTTCAGTTGTTTACTTCCTGTATCTCAGATCCAAGAAGCCAGTTGCCCTCTGAGCTTGGATGTCTCTCCTTGAAGCCTCAGCCTGATACACGCGTCAAAATTATGTCTGGTCCCTGGCACCAGTTTAGGGGGCAACTTGGAAAGAATCTCCAGTCAAAATAGGAAGAAAGAGCTGGCCAGAATTTCCTTTGGATTGATTCATGTGAGTGGAGGTCCCACCACAGGCCAGATTCCCAAGGCGGCTCCTCTGCTGGGCTGGGTGGAGAGCAGTGGAGAGCAATGGAGAAGGAGAAAAGGAGCCATCCTTGCTTGTGCACAGGTCTGGACATGTGCTTTCAAAAACAAGTCCCCTTTATTTACAAAATAAAGTAAAACTGTCCATGTCCAGTCTGGCTGGAGATATGTTTCTTTGGGGAAAAGCTTAAAGAATGGTTTCTTTTTCAATTTCTCTTTACAATCTTTTCTTGAAAATTCTCCCACAATTGGGTCACCTGACATAATAGGGATGATGTCTGTAGCTAAATTTCCAAGTTAATAGAGATACAAACATCCTCCTTGAAGATGCGATGTGTTTTCAACCAGAATTAAAATATAAATTTCATACAAAACAGTGAGTCTGGGATGAAGAGTTACCACTCGTCTTTGTCAGGTATTCATCCATATAGCTACCTTTCATTGCCTAAGCACCTGTCACTCACTATGCACTGTGCCGGGCAAGAGGGATATGGGAAGGTATAAAACCAGTCCTCACCAGAGAATTCCCTACCTTCCCCACCCCGCAGTCAGGATGGGGTCAGAGAGAAGTAGAAAAGTAGCAGACACAGAAACATTATTATATCAGAGAACTTAAGAGCAGGAGTCAGGTGATTGGAGATCAAAGTCTACTTCCAGTACTTACTGGCTGTATGACCTTGGGCATGTCACTTAACCATGGTTTGCTTCATCTTCTTGATCATTAAAATAGAGGTAATAATAATATCTACCTTGTAATGTCATTAGAAAGACCAAATGAGATAATAAATATAAAATTCATGGTGCACATCAAGTCCTCAAATATTAGATATTGTAACAGCATGTGATTTATTTAATAAGGAGATGTACAAAACATTACATGAGAGCACAGAGGCAGGTAAACACCTAACTCAACCTGGAGGAATCAGAGAAGTCTTTTTAAAGACCCTTATGTAAGTTTAAATTTAATGGTTGCTCAAGTAGTTCATTCAGTTAAAGAGTGATGAGCTAAATATTCATGGATAAAGTGGGCAAACTTGAGTTTTATCCTAGGATTCTGATCCTGAGTGATCAGTCAACAAATGTCAACTCACTTTTACCTTATTGACAATGATTGGAGTTCAAGCTAACATCTTGAGGAAGGGAGAAAGCAAGGTTCTTGGTGCTGGTTGCTGGCAAGAAACCATTATCAGTACTTCTTCCTTTCCTTATATCACAACAGGTGGTCCCTAAAACCTCCTCTAATGCCAAATTCCATAGTTCCATCAGGCGGATAAATTCTTGGCCTTTGGGGCCACAAAGCATCTCTCTTGCTCTTGCTCATGGGAAGACAAGAAAACAGGACTTCTTGTAGTGTGCATTGATGCAGGAACTCTCCCAAAAGAGTTGCCAAGGCAAACAAAGTTTAACTTCCTGATCTTCTTGAATACTCCAGTGAATTATTATCAAGTGGAAATGCGTGTAATTAAGGTGGGCGGAAGGCGGGAATTGAATTATGATAAAACTCATGCCTGCTGATGTGTTTGATGACAGAGGAAGAAATCATAAAGGGAAAGATGATGAATTTCTGTCTTTTCTCTGGGAATAACTGACTTAGAATCAATGTAATGAAAAATTGTCAAGTGAACACAGAATGGCACAGGGGAAGGATAAGTTTCTGATGGAAATATATTAGCTCACAGCAGAGCCACACTTTCAGTTTTGATTTCCAGGGAGAAAATACCACCAAAAATGTATTATTTGGAGAACAACTATGATCATGTCACTTTCCTATCAAAAAGCTTGCAATGACTTTTCCTCATTTCCTACAGAATAAAGTTCAAAGTCCTGAGCATGACGTTCAAGGACTGTTCTAAATTGACCCCAATCTCCCTCCCTAACTTTATCTCCCTGTATACCTAACATACATATATGAACGTATGTGTGTACATGTGCACGCGCGCACACACACACACACACACACACACACACACATCTGCACCCCCGTACACTCCAGACCAAGTGTATTACTCATTTTTTCTTAAATATGCTGTATGCAAGTATCCTATACATGACAGAATACCCTTCTACCAACCTCCAATGATCAGATTCCAACCCCACTTAAGGCCCGGTTCAAATATCTTTTCTTTCGTCAAGTCTTTTCCCAAAGCCAGAATTAATCTCTCTTTTCTAACTACTCCCATGGATTTTCTGTAGATGATAATAATACTTGTATTGCTAAAAATGCTTCACATTATTATTGACGGATTTTTTCCCTTATTGTGTGAAATCTTTGAGGGCAGAAGTCATGTCTTATTCCTTTTTGTAGCTTTTACAGTACCTAGTATAGTGCATTGCATGGCTCTAAAAATAAGTTCCACTTTTTTGCTTTGGCTGCTAGGAAGCTAAGAATTAAGTTTTCGGGCTCAATTACAGCAGCTCTTCACTTGGGTTTTCTAGTACAACGATTCCCCGTCTTCCTTCCTTGACTCTTGACTCTTATCCTGACACTCTTATTTTGCTGTTCTGGTATATTTGGCCTTTTATTATAAGCTACTCCAAATCCATTTGGAAAATAGGTAGAAATAATAGCTTATAAAGGTTGAATTGGAGTTAGTATTGTATGATGAAGATAAATGTAGACTTAACTTATCAGATGTTAGCATTGTCCAGGGTTTAGACTGGGGAGATAAAAAGAAATGAAAAATAGATCAGATAAAGATAATAATAACATCTCTATTGAGATCTGTGGCCCTTCAGAATTACTTTACATTTGATCTCAGAAATTCTGTGAAGAATGTATGAGGTAGGAATCTTCGTTAATCTTCATTTAATCTATTTGGTGTGGATTGAGGCAGATGGAGGCTCAGAGAGGTTAAGTGTCTTGCTCGAGTTCACACAGTCAATTAAAAGCTGCACTAGCTATAGCTGTTTGAATATCTTTGTTTCAAGTCTCTCGCTGTGAGTACCAATCTACAAAGGGTGATGTATGGCCAGTGAATGTCCATTGTTTGGCTTGACAGGCTTGGTGAGCTCGGAGTGGGAGAGGCTATTAATGCTAATATAGTTGTGATTTCTGGCTTTCTCTATTTCCTCCCCACCTGAATTTCGGCCTCTGTTGGAGACTAGATTGAAGAGTGGCTTGGTTCAAAGAGCAATTATCATTGAAGATATATCAGTTAGGATACTTTTGGCTGCAGATAACAGAAAATCGAACTCAAAGTGGTCAGAAAGATAAGGTTATTGATTGACTCTCTTAACTGGAAGTCTAGGAATCAGCTGGGCTTCAAGGTGTGTTGCATCCAGTGGCATCTACCTCCCGCTATTCTCTTGATCTTGTTCTGTGTTAGCTTCATTCTTAGGCCACTAGCAGGATGATAGCAATGTTTCTAGCCCTCAAAAAAGAAAGAAAATCACTACTGGGGGCTCTCCCAAGACAAGGAAACTCCCAGAAATCCCTAGCACTCAACTTTATAGAATAATGAAAAGTGTAGGCATCAGTTGATTGATTATGCTATGTTTACACTTTCTGAAAGACAAATATTGACAATGATTTGGAAACCAAAACTTTTAAATATTGCAAAGTTAAAGGAAAAATGGAAGGCATAAATGACATAAGTGAAGCCCCGAGATAATATAACTAACCTGGTTTCTTTTAAAATCTGTTATTATCTAGAACATCAGTTTCTATTTATATGTCACTAAAATATCCCTATTTCTTGGATCTTGGTACCTCAGATACCTAAGTATTTTAACACTTTCTGGTTCAATTTGGTGTTTTTCAGTTTTCATCCAGATGTTAGCTTTGTGTCAATATAGTGCTCATTTGGAGAGCACCCACCACTCATTGGTTTCTTAATTACAGTTTTAGACATAGAAGGATCTTGTGTTGAACTATAAGGAAATACATGAAAGAAACTGAGAATGAGAGAGGAAAGAGGGAGAGGAAGGGAGGGAGGAAGGAGAAGGAGGGAGAGAGAGGAGGAAGGAAGAGAGAGAAGGAGGGAGCAAGAGCAAGAGAGGTGGGGCGGGGAGAGGGAGAGAGAGAGAGAGAGAGAGAGAGAGAGAGAGAGAGAGAAACTTTCCTTGTATTCTGTTGACCCAAAATGGATTATATGATCATCCCTGAGCTAATTGCTTGCTAGAAGATGGAATTAGCCAGCCAACCAGGCCCACCTGGGAGTGGGGTCAGTTTCTTCTAAGTCACGGGGGTGGCATGGAGGTGGGGGGTTGGGGTGAGGGTAGAAGATGGGAAGAAACATTACCTGATCAAAATAGGAGTGCTGGAGTTCTGCTAGTGCGCTCTTTTAAATGAACGCATGCTCTCTCTTCTGCTCATGGGGCTATGCCTGAGACACTTTGTCTAGCTACAGCCCTTCTTTTCCTCCCTCCTTCCTTCCTCCCTCTCTCCCTATTTCCCTCTCATTCTCTCTTCCTTCCTTCTACTCTTTCTTTCTTCCTTCGTTCATCAAATATCCTTTGCACCAGGCCCTGTGCTAGACACTGGAGGTACCTAGGTGGTCAAGACACCACCGTCCTTCATGTGCGGGGCTCTCTTCTGACATATGTGGCCAGTGTCCTGCAGATTCCGTGAGCAGCACCCCTCAGGTGTCCTATAGAGGTTATCAGCAGATAAGACACAGGCAATCCGTAGAGTTATGGCACTAATCAGGAAGTTTGTTTCATTTAAAGGAGAAGCAGCGAGGCAAGGAAGACTGATTTTTGTCCACCCAGAACCGAAATACCACACATTAAAATGCCTCCTAGCACCGAGAGGTTTGTCCATTAAATTTAATTAAGCTTTCTTTAGAATCACATGTCTTGGGAGATCTATTACGCCCAGGGGACAAAGCATTTGCTTTTCCAGCCTTTGCCTTGCTCTCTGCATTATTCTTTCTTTCCGGAAAACCCCTGGGCCTCTATTGTTTAGCAGAGTGTTTATATTTAGTGGCCAAATACAGGTTTGTGAATTGTGGAAATTCTTCCCAAACAATCCTCCTGCAGTTTCTGGCTTCAACAGCCTCTTCAGCAAGAGCTCTGCGGTCCAGGAGCTTTGTTTTTCCCCTTTAAACAGAGTATCTTTAACAGAGATTTGCATTGTTTCACCGACAGCTTTTCTGGGCCTCTGAGATTCTTGTATCTCTCAAGCAGCTCAGACATTCTGGAAGCTGAAATTCCTTCAAAGGGACCAGCTGGGAGAGGCATGTGCCCAAGCCAGCCTCAGAGTGGGTGTGAATTCCTTGGTTCCAAAAAGGAGCAATTGTCTGATGGGCCGTCCATGCCAATGCTTACTCTGGCAACTTTCTCAGTCGTGGAACCCTGGCATGCTGTAGTGGAAATATTTCAGTGCTTCTCAGCTCTGGGGACCTGCTCCATCCTTCTCCACTTAGAAAAATATGCCACTCAGAGCTGCCACATTAATGCTGCCACTGATACCCCAAGTGACAGCATGACACCCGTATGCACACACACATTCTCTCTCATCCCCAAAATCACAGTGCAAAAAGTTGAAGAGGGTGACTGCTCCAGCTTACAACTGCCATTTCCCCAAGAGTGTTTCCAGAATGTTGATAGGGATTTGCTGGGATAGATTCTCTAGTCAAATGTGTTCATCAAATCTGAGATTAAGCAAAAACAGGTGTATTGCAGGGTTTCTTGGAGGCTTTAATGTGCTAATGTGCCCTGCAAAGGGCTAGAGGATGTGGGAAAAGAGGAACTATAGTATTTGTGTTCTCCAGAGTAGTATGACCATAGAATCTTTTTTTCTTCACCTGGGACTGGAATTAAAGGGAACATTTTTTTTTTTTTTTTTTTAAACATACAAACCCTCCTGGATTCTGGCTAGTTCTTCTTCCTATTATAAAAATGCTTTATTTTTGTTGGGTGTTTTTCTGTTGCTTTTGAAGCAGGGGTTCTGGGTATACCTAGTGAACCCTGCCAAAGACTTCTTTGCAAAGAAATGAGTGACTTCCTGGGAGAAAATACATCCTAGGAAAGACGGAATGAGACAGGCAAGCTGGACCCCCTGGCAAAGCTTGACTCATCAGAGGGAAGAGACAAACTAGAGTATGGTTTTGTCTTCTGTGCCCCATTGAATACAACATGCCTTAGAACCAAGGAGAACAGTAGGGCTAGAAGTAAACACTCTGGCATGCTTTGGGGCTCAAGCAGCACTGCTGCGGGGCCCTCTAATATAATTCAGCGCAAAGAAGAAAGGGGGCTTTCTCTCATATTTTGCAACAGAACCCTGAATAACTCTGGTCTGTGCCTCTACTATGGAGCAGTACCCAGTGGAAGGACTTGGGAGCGGGACACTGGGAAGAAATATCAGTTGGCATGTGGTTACTGACAGGAAAGCTGACTATCCTGTCTGTACACATGTATGATGCTTCTGGAGAATCTCTGGGATAATCGTTGGTCACAGTTCTGCGGTAGCAAGTGGAGAGAAAGGCTACTTGGGCATTATTCATGAAAAAATTCAGTTTATGTTCCTAGGCTGCTGAAGCTTAGAGAAATTTGATGGTTAATATATTCATCTTTCAGCTTTAATAAAGACCTAAGTAACAATGTCTTTTAAACATAGAAAATATTGTTCTCTCCTACAGAATTCCAAGCTAATCGGTTTCAGTTATCCAGGGAGGTTGTTCTGCCCTCCAAGTGTCCCAGGGACCCAGGTCCCCTCTTTCTGGTTACTTCACCATCCACTAGGGCCTCTTCCTGGGCTGTATGATCAAAGCGAGCTCAGCACCACATCTCCACTGCAGCCAACAGGAAGGGGAAAGATGTAGAAGATAAGCAATTTGAAGAATTAATTTTAAAAAATGTCAAACACACAGAAAATAGAAATAATTAACTTTATCCAGATTGAACTATTATTAAGATTCTAGCATATTCCTTTTAAAGATGGGATCTGAAAGTTGCACATATCACTTCTCCTAATATCCCATTGTAAGAATTTAGTCAACCGGCTACACTGAGCTACAGACCTGAAGACACGGATTCTATCTGAGTACGTGTGTATTCCAAAGTAGAAGAAAGAGGAATACCTTTAATGCTGATTACTCTATCAAGATCTGCAAAAACAAAATTGCATTATGTTTGCCCTTTGAAACAAGATTTTAGAATTAGAATTCTTTTCCATCAGTAGGCCCTGGGTAAATGGCTGCATGACATTTTAGGCTCAGCTGAATCAACAGAGATCAACACATACACTTTTCTGAGTGGGCTCAGCTGAATCAACAGAGATCAACACATACACTTTTCTGAGTGGGCTCCAACACTTTAGAAACCCTATTTGGACACATAGGTGACTGTGAGTTAGATATCCTTATGGAGAGAGCAAGAAGGCTGGAAGACAAATAGGGTTATATTTCTGGGTACATTTAAGTCGTCTGCTCTTTATGATTTGGGTCTTAGTTTCCTAGTCCATGGAATAGAATGGTTGATGATGGTCTTATCTCTGAAGAAAAACGTCCCTATTGAAGTCTTTTGTGACAATATCATGATAAAATGGGAATTAGGTCAAGATGGAATGATTGTGGCTGGTATTGTTTAGGATGTGTTAGGGACTGAATGTTTCTGTCTCCCCACCACCCCCACCTCCCAATTCATATGTTGAAGCCCTAACTCTCGGTGTGATGGTATTTGGAGATGAGGCCTTAGGGTTAGATGAGGTCATGAGGGTGGGGCCCTCATAATGGGATTAGTGCTATTAAAGAAGAGATGCCAAAAGAGATTCTCTCTCTCTCTCTGTGTCTCTGTCTCTCTGTCTCTGTCTCTCTGTCTCTCTGTCTCTCTCCTTCTCTCTTATTCTCTCTCTCTCTCTCTTCCTCCCTCCCTCTCAAACACAGTAAGAAAGAAAATGTCTGCAAGCCAGGAAGAGAGCTCCTACTAGAAACTGAATTGGCTGGCACTTTGATCTTGGACTCTTCAGCCTCTCGAACTGTGTGAAATAAACTTTTGTTGTTTAAGCTACCAGTCTATGGTATTTTGTTATGGCAACCTGAGCTGGCTTTACATAGGATGCTTAGGTTACAGCGACAGAAACTCAAAGTGGCTTTTACAATGAAAAAATATGTTGGCTCACGTACCAACATCCAACAGTAGGACAGGCTCCGGGATTGATTTAGGCTGATATTTCCAGCTTTGTTTTCTGTGATTCTCTTGTCTCGGTCCTCTTCTGTATAACCAGTGTCATCTTCAGCGTGACATTGAGGTGACTGTAGTCATTCCAGTCCTTGTATCCCAGCCATGACAACACCCACACACAGACACTGGCTTTCCTGAAGTTCTCTTTTAAGAGTAAGGGCACTTTTTCTAGAAGCCCTCATCAACTTTCTTATACAACTTACCTGCAAGAATGAGACATTTATTCCTGCACCAATTCTTGTGGCCAGAGGAATGCCATGCTCTGATTGGGTTAGATATTAGTTTTTAAATCAGAGGGCAAAGGGGCCCTCTAGCAGTTGGTTTGGACTATTCAGAGTCTATCCCTGGGGCCAGAATCAAGTCCTTAGCCACTAGACTGCCCTGTGGGAAGGGAAATAATGGTGTTCAAGAGATCACCAAAGTGCTTACCTCATGAGCCTTCAATTTTGCGTTATTAAAAGGGTTTGAAAATATAACCCAGGAAAATTTTCACATGAGCCAAGATCTTGTAAGCACCATCATTAAAAACTTCGTCCCCATATCTGTAAATTATTTTTATTACTAAGAAGATATTATATCTAATGCTATCACTAGAGGATCACCAAAATGAATGTTAGAAAAGTCTTTCTGTTCATCTATTTGTTGATAAGGGAAAACATGAATTTAGGCAGACATAATATGTATGCCTCTGACGAGTTATAGTATATATCTTGCCAACAGATTTTTCCCCTTGAAATGAACTCATTTGTGAAAGGATTTTGCTGGCTTGGTTAAAAACTATCCAAGGCTTGTAATATCTAAATGTCAGAGAACAATGGGATGCATGCATCTTGATTGCTGCAATAATTTGTACAAACCAAGGGGAAAAATTACTGATGGGCCAGATACTGCAGGTGAATAAGTAAGTCTTTTGGTACACTGAAGACTTTCAGAGAGATATTAGCTTTCCACAGTCATTAAGAAGATAGGACTTCACTTCCTGTGTCGAATAGCCTAGAGATTAGAAAATGAAGGCAGGAGCCTGAGATAGAGGTGCAGGCTTTTTTATTAGCTAGTCTGT
>NW_011888857.1:780566-804450 GCF_000151845.1 Pteropus vampyrus
ATGGCTGCAGGTTGTGGACAAATTACCAAATCCCATGTGAGAAAAGCAACCCCAGCCACTTAAGCTTAGCTGAAATCTCACCAGCCTTTGGGCCTTTTGTTCAAGAAGCCAAAGTTTTCCTTGGGTGCAAGAAAGATTTTTCCAGCATCCTGGAGTTCCCACAGGTTCCCATGGATTCTGGAAATTACTGTCACTTGGGTCATTTCTAGAACTACCCAATTTTCCTCCACTGGGCTCAGTCCAGCAGCTGTACCAAAGGGGACTTAAACAGGCAAAACTTTCTTCTGTCTCTCAGAGGCTTCATGCAACTAGACCACAGAAGGCTACAGTAGTTGGCGAGTTTTGGAGCAGTTTATTCTTTTTGATGCCAGCAGGTAAATTAATTTTCAATATGGATATTTTCCTATCATCTATCTATCTATTTATCTATCATCTATCTATCATCTATGTATGTATGTATGTATGTATGTATGTATGTATGTATGTATGCATGCATGTATGTATGTATCTATCTATACACACACGAGAGAGACAGAGAGAGACAGAGACAGAGAGACAGAGAGACAGAGAGACAGAGAGAGAATTTTTTTTCTGAGCTTCTACCATTTCAGAAATATTGACCAAGGGAAAATTTATTAACCCAAGTCAAAAAATACTCCCAAATGCGCCGTTTCTCTTTACTGATAAAGGAATTTCCATGGTATTTCTGCTAAGAGTAAAGCCTCAGCTCTCACAATATCCCATACAAACATATTATTTCTTTCTGGTACATTAATTTTTGGATTAATTCGGAGGACAAAACACCACCAAAGTAGTGGTTTGGCTATAAACTCTCTTGACATCTGGCCAAACCTCCAAATAACAGGGATGTAATTGTTTTCAAGCTCTCACCACAGAGATTTTCTGGCCACCTCTTGCATAAATGAAAAAGTTAGCATTTATAATTCCATGGTAACAAAACCCACAACTTATACTTACCAAGTTGTGATATGATAAAAACACACTCTAGGGGACATCAGGAATAATATTTAGCACAGTCAATTAGGGAGTAGTGAACATTGCCAGAAGTTACTGTTTCTAGAGAGTTCATGGATTTCATCTTCTCTCCCTGCACCATAAAAGGCACAGAGACAGCCTCTAGGTTCTTCCGCTTGTGGCTTTCATAAATTAGCTCCTGAGACATTGCTTAAGATGCACAGAAAGTTCAGGGTGAGTTTGTGTTGACCAATTTAGGCTTCTCTTAGCTCTTCCTTGGGCTTTTCTGTCTGTGTCTCCAGAAATAAGAAAGCCTACACACGGAGGGTCCTTCTCTGGGCCTGTGTTTTCCAGAGTATGGGATGCACAAGTCTATTTACAGAAACAAATGTTTTAGGTGGTACTCATCATCTAGGCATTAAGGAACCTTGAATCATAGAGTGAGAAAGTCATTCTTTTCCGAATTCTCTTTTAAGCTTTCTGACTTTCCAGAAGAAAGCTTCCAATTGTCTTTATCAACCTCTAACACATGCTGACCTTCCTTGCAAACAAAAAGAATTCAGGCTTCTGGCTTGACCCACCAGAATCTTGGTAGAATTTAATAACTTTGACTTCTATTAATCGTTACAATTAGCTTCCATTTATGGCAAGCACATGTTATTGATTTTCTATTTATAGTAATAATGTCAAATTTTCTTTGAAAGTACATTAAGTGAAGGTTTTTAAAAAAGAGTCTTTTAAAAAAGTAACACAGAGTCTATGGCCATGCTACCCTGAACAAGCCCGATCCCGTCTGATCTCGGAAGCTAAGCAGGGTTGGGCCTGGTTAGTACTTGGATGGGAGACCACGTAGGAAGACCGGTGCTGTAGGCATAAAAAATAAAAAATAAAAAAATAAGGGATTGCAAGCTGACAAGGTCCTTGCAATCTGTGAGGTCAACCAAGGGTTGCCTCACCTCAAATAAATAAATAAATAAATAAATAAATGATAAAAATAAATAAAAATAAAAAATAACACAGGTGGTCATAAATATGGCAAAACCCATAAGCGAGGCACAGGAATGACTGAGTTTTGGAAGATTCTGGGGGAAAGTTCTGGAGTCATTCCCAACACTGCCCATTCCCCATCTCTTCTGCTCTCTTTTCCCACACTGCATTTCTACTTTGCTGAGTTTCCTGAAGTTTCCAGAAGATGCTTTGTGTCTCTGAGCACTCACCTCCCATGAGTTTCCTTTGCTGAAACTTCCTTCTTCCCCAGCTTCTGGTAATTCCTGCTTATCCTATAAGAACTGTTTCAGGAATCAGAGTCTTCCGTAACAATCCCCCTCCATTATGTGCACCTCTTGTGTTCAACACCCAAAGTTGACACTTCTTTCACTATATTGTCATTGTCGGTTGAATGTCCCTTCCTACAGGAGCTCCTTAAGAACAAGGACTGTAACTTATTTATCTGTATCCCCACCTTCTAGGAGTGCTTGGCGTATAATAGGAACTCCATAAATTTTGAGTGAAGGAGTGATGGTGAATAAATGAAGAAGGAACTTCTGACTCCTCAGAGCTCAGCTGCTTTATGAATCTATCACTAAGACCCCACCCATAGCTGCCCAGGGAGTCCACCCACCCACTATGTACTTGGGGAGCAGCTGAAGCTGGGGACGGACCCACTTCAGTGGCAGCAGTCCCCCACTGCTGTGAGGGGATCCTTTGCATACTGGTTGTGTGTCTTTGTGTCTGCAGATCATGTTAACTTGGACATCACATGGCTTCTCCAGTGACTTACTGTAAGAACCTTGGCAGGAACCCCAGGGCAAGGCACTGCCTGCAGACGGTGCTGGAGACACCACACTATAAGGAGGTTGAGCAGTCTGTGCCTCAGGCCCCTCAGGTCTGGCCTGGAGAGGGTGGGCCGGTCCTGCCTGGACAGAGCCAGGGAGACTTAGAACAAAGCTTAAGAAGCCCAGGGACACTGAATCAGCCTGGATAGAACTTCGGAGGGTAAGGGGTGGGCAAAAAACAAAAACACCTTTTTCTTCTATTATAAAACAGTACTTTCTCATTACAAAATAAATTGAAGAACAAAAGGAAAGAAGGAAGAGTAGGGAGGGCTACCTGAAAAACCTCCACATTTTTCGCTACTTTTTCTTTGCCGTTAAAAAAGGCCACATTTGTACTGAAAACACTGTTTTATATCATATTTTATCTTATCATCATAAAGAATAATTTGTATTACCTTTATTAGAAGGAAAAAAGTCATTGTTATGCATATAGTAAATGAAGAAAGAGAAAAGAAGAAAATTCATCTGCAATTCACCTCATTGGGGTTATTATATTAACGTGCATTATTCTGGTCTCCAACACCTCTCTCTCTCTCTCTCTCTCTCTCTCTCTCTCTCTCTTTCTCTCCCCCTACTTCACTCTCAATCCCCTGCTCCCTGTTGTCACATAACATTAATGGTTACTGTTTGCTGAATCCCGACCATATGCCAGGTACTTAGCAAAACTGGTTACCAACATTTTCTTATTTAGGTATTCTTACAGCTCAGTCAAGTATCATTGCCCCCACTGACAGATGAGGAAACAGGCTCATAAAGATTGAATGCCTGGTCCAGAGTGACACGTTAGTCAATGAAAGGGCTGAGAGTTTACCTGTAACTATCTGAGGTACAGCTCATGCTCTTACCTCCTGCACCTGCCCCCTCCCCATACCCTACCCTAGTTTTGATTGCTTTGTAGTGGTCCAGGAGGGTATCTTCCATAGTAGAGGCTGTCAGCGCTAGCTGTGGATTCGAATCATCTGAGGAACTTAGAACAAAATATGGATGCTGAGGTCCCATGTCTAGATCTTCCCACTGGGGCTTAATCAGTGGTTTTTCCAAAACTCCCAGGTGACCCATATGTGTAGCCAGGGCTGAAACACAATGCTCCTTAATGTACTTGATTGCTAGTTTCTCTACTATTGGAAATGCAGTGTGTGAAAACTGGATTGAGATTTCAACAAATCTGCTAATAGAAACAAAGCAGCATCTGGCCACTGAGCAAAGGATGATTTCCACATTCATAAACCTTTCGCTGGCACTAAATTGAAAGCAAATATCCATCCTTTACATATGACCTCTGATGAGGGTGTGGTGGGCCAGCAGAGGAGTAGAAGCTGGTATTCAGGCTCCCTAGATGTGAGCACTCAAACCTTGGACGTGCACAGAATATTTCAGGTCACTGGTTCGTGTGGGCCGCAGTGATTGTTTAATTTCCTCTTTCAGACCTCGGTAATTTCTAGCAGAGTGTATAGAGTTCATGACACAAATGCATCTGGATTTGGGGGTGTGGATCTGGAATATTCGCAGGCCAATATGTCAGGAGCAGATGTTGAATTGGCAGCCAGGGCTGATGGGGGGTAATCTCATCGGAGGGCCCATCTGGGCCTTTGCTTGGAGCAACATAGCCTCGCCTGCTGATTTCAGTTGCACCTCAAACCTGAGTGCTTCCTCACCTGCCCAAAGGCATCTTGTAGCCTTCTCCCCGCAGACGAGGGTTACCCAGAATGTTGGTATTGCTGTATTTCATGCAGAAAATGCCAAGAGCGTGGAAAACAGTTGCTTCTTAAAGGAGGCGAGTGTCACCAATCAAGGCTGGTCTGAGCCTGACTCAGTGTCAGCCCAGAAAAGAGCTCCCGAAGGCCAGAAGGGAAGGCGGGCCCTCCTTCCTCGGCAAGGCGTGGAGTGTGGAGGATGGCCCAGGGGCTGCGAAGCCAGACTGAGCTGGGTCTGCATACAGATTTTACCACTTTCTAGCCTTTTGACCTTTCTTAGGCAAGTCACCTCTCTGAGATTCTGTTTTTCTCATCTGTAAAATGGGGACATGAAAGCTACTTCACCAGATTGTTCAGAAAATTAGACAAGCGGCCAGCATATATAAGAGGGGCCTTTGTTCCACCCTTCCCCTTCATATAACTGCGTCTAGATTGCACATTATCATAGGAGATCCATTTGTCATGGCCAAAGTGGCAGTCCAATAGAATTCAATTCAACATGCCAGACACCATAGTGCTCGCTGTTCTATGTACATTCTGTCTCTGAGCCATCTCTTTTGCTATTCCCTTGTCTAGAAATCTTTTCTCCCTTATTTCCTACTGTCCTCCTGCAACCAGTTTAGTTCTTACCTTCTCACTTTGATTCTCCTGGCTGGATGTCCTCTCTCCCTTTCTAGATTACCACAGTGCTTGGGCCAGAGGCTCCAAATGTTAATGCAGGTAAGGGGCACCCAGAATGCTTCGTGCACTCACCTTACTTTCCACACCCACAAGATGGAGGTAACCACACTGCCCCTCTCAGACTTGTTTGGGAGGGTCAGAGGAGATGTCACATGTGAAATATTTAGCACAGAGTTGAGCACACACTGATAATCAATGTTGGCTAATGTGAATATAAACAATATATTATAATAAATAATCATAGTGTCATATAACAGATTTTGAGAATAAAGAGAGGATGAGGAAATATTGCGGGACTGGCGAGGGCAAGATGGCAAACTCCAAATGAATTCCAGACACGAGCTGATTCTGAAAATGTGACTACACTGCTCAGAGTTAATGAGTTTCTAGAATAAAGTTCTACATAGATGGAAGTTTTCAAGTGCCAAGTTCTATTCATTCCAATTATCATGCATTGTAACCCTTGGCAAATCTTTTTTACCCAAGAGTTCTGATTCTGGCTCAGCTTTCTAGCATGGTACTAGTTAATTACGGTAATAGGATAAGGCATTCTTGGGCAGCAGGGAGGTGCTGGACCAAGTGTGGGACAGCAGGGTTTAAGGCAAGAGATTTATGATAGCCAGATAAACGGCATCGGAGAATCTAGGAGGAAACCTGTGTCCACTGAGTGAAGCGAAGTGCTGGTGGGGCGGGGTGAGGCACAGTTCATGAGGAAGATTGGGGAGGATATTGAAATAATTGTTTCATGGGGATCGATGTGTGAACATGAAGAAGAGAATTGGGTGGGTTGGGAGAATGCCCTAGATGATGACAGAACCAGTGCAGACACGATGAGGCGATATGGATTTATATCAAGGGCCACAAGTTACCCAAAGGCCCTGGAACAGTCTTCCAGGTGTCAATACCCAGTTGTCCTGGGAAGGGAACCCCATGCTTTTTCCACCAAAACAGCCCCGTCAGAGCCCATCCTGAGGCCTCTGTCTGGTGGACCTAAAGCATGCGTATGGGTCCCGGGACTTAGAATTCCTGGACTCCGAGATGTCAGACACCAGTAGTTCTTTTTGTCTTTGACATCTACCTGGCTGACCCACATTCCTGTGGTTAGCACATGATTTGGTAAGATGAACTTGAGGTGAAATCTTAGCCTTTCCATTCTCTTGCTCTATCACCTTGGACAAATGACCTCAACTCTCTGAGTTTCAGGTCCCTTAATTGTAAAATGGGAAATCATTAAACTTATCTTACAAAGCTGTTGTTAGGCGTGAATGAGAGAATGTGGAAGTTATATGATAGAATGGAGTAAGAACTGGTTGGAGAAATAAGGTCTGTCTCAACGATTAACAATCTGAGAGCTACCTCATCCATTTTAGTTCATCCTCCCAACCATGCTCTCTACCTCTACCCCCATTTTTATAAATGAAGAAATAATGGCTCAAAGAGGCTAGGTAACTTGTTCTAGGTCACAGGACTAGAAAGGGGCCGAGCTGGGATTTGAACCTAGGTCTCTCAGACTCTACATCACTACCCGACCTCCCACATCAAGCACATAATGCATCTGTGGGTTATCTTGTTTCTGAGCACAGCCTGTGTCGGCTGCTCTGCTGGGCACAAAGCAAAAGAAACCTTCCTGACTTTCTGACACTCGCTGTAAAAGCCCTGCTTCTTGCCCTTTCTCTTCTCATTTATCCACAGACCCCCAGATGGCCATAGAGGTAGCCAGGTGGCCAAGAATTTCAAGGAGAGAAAACTCCATTTGCTTTCCAACCAAGATGACTGTGCATTTTCCAGGTAAAGTCGAGAGTCCCTAATGCACAAGAGCAGTTGAGTATGGCCTGGGCGGCCCCTGCATCTCTGAGTCAGTCCCAACAGAGAGCTCGCCTGTGCTGTTATGTGTCCTTATTCGTTAAGGATTCTCTATTTTGAGATGCAGCCTAATTAGGGTTGAGCTCAAAGCCTGTTCGTTTGGGGGGTTAGTTCATAAAAGATTAATGTTCATTTTCCTTGGGTTTTGTTACAGAATTCAGCTGGAAAAAATCCAGGGTGCACTTCTTCCAAGAGAAGTAGCACTTTGGTGGTTTGTGAAAATCCCTTTTCCCTCATGTTAAAACCTTATTTTTATGCTCTCCTCCACGTTGCTCCCACTCTAGCATTTTAGTTTTTGAAGATGTACAAGAGAAAAAAAGTGAATTCTATAATCGGAGACATTTATTAGAGATGTTATTCAAAGGGAATGTATTTACTTATAGAAATTAAAAAAAAACAGGTGGCAAATAAAACAAGGCACATTGGAAAATAGTTCTTCATTCATTCATTTAGCAAACATTTATTGAACATCTGTTATATGCCAGACACTGAGAATTTGCATTATGTATTTCATCCAATTTTTCTTTTTGTGATTTGCCTGAGCAATTAAATTTCATCATTAAGGTACGAATAACAAGTGCTTCCTATATATGAATGGGTAGCTTCTGACAGTACTTCTGGAAAAAAAACCCCATACCTTTCGAGTTTTTAAAAAATCTAATATGTTTTCCGATAACAAAAGTAATATTATAATAAAATGTCCAATGATATGGATTGATTAAATTTAAGGAGTAACAACCTTTTATAATCCTAAGCCCCAGGGATTTCCATTATTAATGGATTGGTGTGTATTCTTCCGGGTTTATTTTTAAGCAATAAACTATAATAACGATATAACCTTATTTATAGGTCATTCACTTAATACTAATATACCCTCTCATGGTGTGCTTTCCAAATTAGCCTATGCAGAATTTCCTTCTTGTTTTCATGGCTATATAGTATTCTACTGTACACCACCATTTATCTCACCAGTTCTTCATTCAAGATACTTCGGTTATTTCTAATTCGCTATCACCACAAGCGATGCTTCAGCGGATCTCCTTGTAGTTAAGTTTGGGCATTTCTACAAGCATTTCTGTGGATAGATTCCTAGAAGTGGAATTCACTGAGTCAAAGTGATGAATGCCTCCCTTTTTACTCATTATTCAATTCTATGAAATGTCAAGACCCTTCACACACTGAAATTTTCTCTTCTGAATCCTTCCCCTCACCCACCCTCTTTTCTCTAATTCCGTTCCTCTCAAAATATCTCTAAAACAAGCTCAGAACAGTAACAAGTATTTGGGGGAATGGTGCTCTAGTTTTAAGAGGAAGAAAATGTAGAATATAGCTAAATTTTTTTTGCTCAGAGCATCTCTGGCTGCCTGTGAGCGAATAAAAATAGCCTCTTCTCTTCCCTTGAGCCAACGTCCTCGCAGATTTTCGCTGAGGTGATGATTCTCCTGGGAGAAGCAAAGCCCGGGTTTGCTTTTCTTTATGTTCAATAGATGACATGGCTGACAGAAAACAAGTCATGGATATCTGTGGGGAGGGCATCCTATAAGTTTAGTAAGCGGCCATATTTCTGAAGGAGATAGTGGCAATGTGACTGATTCTCTAAAATCCTGAGAAATAATATTATCATCACAGGCTACAACCTTAGTGAGGTCAGATGAATCATTTCTGTGTTGATTGAACTTAGGAATAAAATACTTCTATTTCCAGTTCTCCAGTTTAAAATATTTATTAATAGATATCTACCCCCAAATCCGCATTTTACAATTTTTGAATTTTCTCTGTGAAAACTGAAAACCTATAGCCAGATATATTGTGGAAATGCAAATATCATTTTGTGGGTGTCTCTAGCATTCGTACTTCTGTTTTGCTCGGGCCACAGTTAAATGGGAGACCTGTGCCGGCTCAGTTAAAAGAGCCTCAAAGGCAGCTTTCTCTGAAAGGCAAAAGCCACAGCTTCCTCCTGGCCAGTTTTGCTAAATCTTTCCAACAGAGGGCAGTACATTTCTCTCATGTTTCTCAAGTCTGAGAAATACTCGGTAAAAACAGATGATTCTCAGAATCTTTTTCTCTTTATTAAAATCATACCCAGCACACTTCTGAGAACAACACACCAGTGACTATTTCAAGCAGGCTGGACACAGGAAATTTAAGTATTCCTTATGCTAGAAATAGTACCATCAAAACTATGGACAGAGTAAAATCATTTCCTAAATGTCCTGAAGTCATTTCTTTTTACTGCTATGGTTTTTTGCTTTAATTTTGGTTTTTATTGTCTCATTATCCTGGAGGGTCAGGAGAGTTAGTTTTGAAAAATTGGCAATTATAGTCTAATCTCTTCCCCACACTATTCGTTATCACGTTTTGTTTTTTTTTCTATTGTCAATTTGGATATTTCTTATGGAGGGAATAAAAGGTTAGAAGCCTGATGAATTCCAGAGCTGGGAAGGGGGGCCAGGAGTGAGTATACCTTGTTGTGTTGATGGAAGGACCTGCCACTCTTGACAAAAAGAATTTGCCATCGATTACAAACAATCTCACATGGTTTTCCTTGGATTGGCATAGTGACTTTCAGCATCATGGAGTTGAGTCCAGCACCAATCACTGTCTGACTGCTAGTTAGAATTTGCATCCTTTAAACTCTAGGAGAGAGGAGGAAGAGCTGAGGAAGAACCATCCAGAGAAGTCTGGGAGGAGAGTAGGAGAAAAGGCAGAGGAGCAAAACAGCCATGGCCAGGGCTTGAGTTTTGTCCCCTTCAGTTACTGCCTAGAGATGAAAACCAGCATCTCGAAGAGTCTAAGCCTAGGCATTGTGCTTGGTGGTGGAGCAACTGAGACCCGGGCTGAGTTTCTAGTGCTTTCATTCCAGGGCTCACTTGTCTCCCATGTCTTCCCCTGTAGCAGAATCTGTAGTCTGTTTTTAGATTTTATTTAAAACATTTTTTCAGTAATACATCTCTTTTTTATTGTTATTGTTATTGTTTGTTTCCAGTCTGTTTTTAGACATCCATCTTAATGTAGGCTAGCTGATCAGAATCCTGTCTTCTAAAGATGGACCACTGGAGACAAGTTTTGGTGTCGAGATGTTTTTGGATATTAGGAATTACAATGGTCTTAGAGTGAGAATACTTAGGTACAGCTATCCCTTCTTGGCTGTGTGACCCTGGCAAGCCACACTATCAGTCAGAACATTGGTTTCTCCATCTATAAATAAAATCAACGCTCCTTGACTTACTATGGGGTCACATCACAAGAAACCTACCATAAGTTGAAAATACCGTAAGGTGAAAATGCATTAATACACCTAACTTATTGAACATCATAGCTTAGCCTAGCCTACCTTAAATGTGCTCAGAACACTTACATCAGCCTACAGTCAGGAATTATCTTGAGTTTTATCTCGAGAGTAATTGCCTACCTCTTCTTCTCACCAGAAGCAGGAGACACGGATGGGCGTTCTGTAGTCATGATAGGATGAGAAAACACAAAACACAATAACAAAAAAATGCCAGCAACACAGGGCACTGTACAGTGTAGGTTGTTTACCCTTGTGATCGCATGGCTGCATGGGAGCTGCGGCTCACTGCCCAGCATCACAAGAGAGTATCCTAGGCCATATCGCTAGCTTGGGGGAAAGATCAAAATTCAAATTTCGAAGCACAGTTTCTCCTGAATACATATCGCTTTTGCACCAATGTAAAGCTAAAAAACTGTGAATTGAACCATCATAAGTTAGGGACCATCTGTAGTTAACCATTCACGTCCTCTCCGGGCTGCTAGGAGGATGGATGCAGTGCGATGGTGTCTGAGGCTGTGCTGTGACATGGACCAGCGAGAGTCTGGCCCAGTAGGCTGCAGAGTCCCCGGAAGCTGGGGTAACCCCAGGGCAGGCCAACAGCCCCTGTAAGAAAGCTGAGCATCTGAATAATGAAGACGTTATTTAAATGGAGCTGTGGCCCTGTAGAGTGCTGAGAAGTCATTTTCCACAGCTCGCTATTCTCCTAGTCAATGGGGCTTGACTTGATTATCCTTCCTCCAGGCTTTAGGAGATGTCGGTAATATTTGAGATCTGTTAAAAATTAGCTAAATAAAATTGCCCCCTCCTCCCCAGCAATAGTTTCTGTGAGTGATGGGGCTTTCATAGGGTAATTTCTTAGGTGGATGTAAATCTGAGAACAGAAAATACACTTCATATGTCTGGACAGGATACGTGTGGATAAAACGCTTCTTATTTAGAGTGTTGGGGGTCGGGGGAAGAGCCTGAGTAGGAACATCAAAATAAGAGTTAACCTCATGGCTTGAATTTCACTGCTAAATACACTTTACTGTGCTCTCACCCCTCTTGGCAGCTGTCTGTCAGGCTGACATCAATGCTGGTGTTTTTATTGTTGTATGTGTTCGAACAACTTGAAATGTTTTTAACAAAGAAATAACATTTAAAAGTAAATTAATTACAATGTTATTGAAAGATAATTTTTAATAAAGAAATAACTTTTTTTTTTCAGATTCTAAAAGTACACTGTAGAAAATTTGAAGAATGCAGGAAATAAAAATCACCCTTAACCATCCCACTGAGAAAGCATTTCAAGTATTTTCTTGCCATCTCTTTAACACACATATGTAAATCTACATAGAAATGCGTGGGCAAAATTAGATCATGCTGGATATATGATTATCTTCATTGTTTTTTTTTCACCTAACATTATGATGTGCGCTTTTTTCTCCCTTGTATTGTTGACCAGTTTTCAAAATCATGATTCTTAATGGTTGTATAATTTCATCATATGGATGGATGGAAGATGATTTATTTAAACACTTCCTGGTTGCTGAAAATTTAGGTTGAATTGAAATAACTTCTCAATGAGAGGAAAAAAGAATGCTAGCTATTTATGAGACAACAATGATTTCTCATCCTGTATGAGCAGCCGGCAATAAAAGTCAGCGACACAATCTGGTATATGATGAAAGGTCCAGAAATGGCCAGAAAATGGATGGGGAAATCGTGAGGGATGAAGTGAGTTATTAGTGTTTATTATTTATATGATACAGTAAATATATACAGCTTGGGACTGAGCATTTGCCTGTCAGCAACTTGCAACCCAGTCAATTGTCCCTCAGAGCCTGGATGATTCTTAAATCCACAAATCATGGCAGCACCATTAGGGGACACGATGAGTCAGCCCTTCCTGACGGAAGGGCTCCTATTGGATCATATCTTTTATTTCAGAGGACAACACCTACAGGCCTCTGACAACTTCAGAGAGAGAGAGAGAGAGAGAGAGAGAGAGAGAGAGAGAGAGAGAAGAGAATGTGTGTGTGTGTGTGTGTGTGTGTGTGTGTGTGTGTGTGTGAAGGAGGAGGAGGGAGTGGGCTATTTCCTTTGCATAGTCTATAGCTTTACCTCTTGTGATAGCAGCTTTCAATGGCCATACCTTGCTTATTAATCAGAGATAAGAAAACCTCTCCAGCTGCTGTACAGGAGACAGAGATTATTATCTTCAATTTACAGATAAGGAAATAAAGTTAAAAAGAGATGCAGTGACTTGATCAAGACTTCTACAAAGTAGGACTAAAACTCAAGACCTGAAGTTCCACATCACGAGAACACCCCAGCTGCCTCCATAGGACAGCATTTGTGAGTGCCTTCCAGGCTCTGCTTCCCTTTCCTGTTTATACTTATTTGGAAGTAAAATCTCTTTGATGAATTAGGGAGAAGGAATTGGAGAAAGAATTTCTTTCTCATTCTTATGACTACAAGTGAGGCTTCCCTTCAAATTCCAGCTCCCCCACCCCGCCCCCAGCACTCTTGATCTCTCTTCCCTGCTTTATTTTTCTCTAAAGCATGCAACCCATCTAGCATAGTGTGGATTTTACATTAAAAAAAAAAAAAAAAGTCTCCCCATTAGAAGGAAGCTCCACTAGAAGGAAGTCCTTTCAAAGCAGTGTAGAGACAATAGAATATAATGTTAGTAGCTATGATTTATTGCGTCAAAACTTTTCAGGCATTAACTCTAATTTTTAGCATAATCCATGAGAGGTAAGCATTTTTAACCCATTTTTACAGGTGAAGAAAGCCACAGCACAGAAGGGTGATCGGAGCACCTGGGGGTCACAGAGCCCACAGAGGGACAGGATGTGACCCAGGTCAGCATGAATCCAAGGCCATTTCCTCTCACCTTGTGCTGGCTTTAGAGGGTTGAGGAGTGACAATCGGGTCACTTTGATATCCAGTTAGGTCTTTCCTGCCTGGGTCTAGGTGATGAGTCAGGGACAGAGAGCAGGTCTTGTCGCCAGCACTTCCAGGAAGAGCACCCATCCCCCAGGCTTCTCAGCCACCATTTTATCCCAACTGGCAAGTCCCTTGGCTACTTTCTTTCTCTGAAACCACTACTTGTCCCTTTAAGGCACAGACTAGGGCTATCTCATAGTTACTTACAAATGGGCTTATCAGATTCTGCTCTGGGTGCCAAGAGCCAAAGAGCCCTAGATAGCCTGCAAAAGGGGATGTTCGGCACATCAGGCCACCAGGCAAATTTTCCCCACTTCTATATGTCCTGATCTGGAACCAAACCCATGACATAGACATGGTGGATTTAAAATAGAGACATGGAGAGTTTTTGTCAAATGACCCAAAGAATCTGAAGCTGTATCATTTTTTAATGAAGGCCCTGCTTTGTACCCCTGTATGCATTAACTTGGAAGTAGGCAGTTCTGTGGGGAGCTGGATCTGAACCCCTAGCCTTATCCTTTGCTAGCTCCTTTGGCTTTGTAAATAAATATTTTACCCCTTCCCCCCCCCCCCCCCCCCCGCCACACACACATTTTCTAAATAGCACTTGAAGACTTTTATCAAACAAAATCCTACCTTCCAAATCAAAGCAAAATGGGATGCTTGGGCAAGAGGTGGAAATCTCTTCAATAGAAGAGACTTGCTTTCTCCCCTTACCCCAGTCCTGCCTTCTCACCAAAACCCCAGGAAACCTTGAAAAACCACTGTCTTAGATCATTTGACCCAGGAGAAGATGCCTTTTAATAGCCCAGAAGTGGCATGGGGTCACCCCACGTCCCCATCTCTGTGTAGGTAGTGATGGAACCACTAAAAAAAGAGTGTTCAGGTAAATTCAGGTGGACAGCAGTTGTGATTCTGCAAAGACCATACTGAAGCCAACACAGTCCCTGTGTCTCGGACTATTAGAAACCCCTAATTCCAGGACAACGTTAATGAGTCACCCACAATGGGGTAGTGTCTCAAGAAGGGAGCATATGGAATTGGTAGTTTCTCCATGATATGGTTCTCAATTTTCAATTCTGTCTTGCCATGAACTTCATAATTTTTATATTGGCTCAGAGAAAATAAAATCTTGTATTAAATTTTATCATTTGCATAGCTGATTTTATTCATTCATTTATTCTGCCAATATTAGAAAATAAATACAATGTGCCAAGCCCTGTTCTAGATACTAGAGAAGTAATAATAAACAAGACAGATGAAAATCATGTAATTTTCACAGCTCGATCTTATTTTTGACAATTATAAACAATATTTTCCTCTGGGTAGTCGGGGATATGTCCCTTAGCACTTTCTCCCAGGTGAATACTCTGAAGTTGACTTCTTTCCTCCCCTCAATCCACCCCCACCTTCACCCCAGCACTCTGTGAAGAAGCTTTTTATTCCGAGCTCCTTCATGCCACCGGAATGGTTATTTTTAACTGCTCTTCTTAAAAAAGGGCATAATTCAGATTTGCTACGCTACTTATAACACAAACTTAAAAACAGTTTATGATCAAATGGCATTTTTTAATTTGTCTTGATTCATGTGAAAGTAATTTGAATTCACATTAGTATTCTGGAAACTGATCATTAATACTTTTTAAACGATTTTGTAAACATATTTTGCTTCCAAAATAAACATAAACAGGAAAGGAGAATGCTCAGTGTAGTTGAGGCATGAAGACACACACATACATTAAGGAGAAGGGCAGGCTCCCCAGCGTAAAATGGTGAAGGCATTTGAGAGTCATTTCATCTCCAACTCACTTTGTGACAAATATTCAAGAATATGTGAATAATTTCACATTCGCCTGATGGGGAGATTTCAAGCAGCAGAGTTGTTTGTGTGCCTATCACGGATCATTGCAAATAATTAAGATGGGGTGGGTGGTGGGGACTGATTAACATTGGATAAGGCAGGAGAGGGATAACATGCAGCAGGGATGAGCAGAGTGGCAGGCTGCCAAGATGGAGGATTTATAGATAAAGAAAATTGGAAAGGTTTGGTGGTCCAGCCCTCCTCCAGTTAATGCTAGGACACCCTCACCAACATCCCCACCAAAGGGTTGCCCAGCTTCTACCCAGACACTTCCATTTCAGCTCAGCTCGCCTTCCTATGACACCCACTGACCTACAAGCTTTAGTCCCAAGCGGTGTGGCATTTAAAGACGCATCTTCCAAACAAGCCAAAAAATAATTTGCAAGCGTACTGATTCAATGGGAATCTAATTCAGAAACCTCCCAGCAACACTCATACCTCCTTTTTCTTCTCCTAGTTGCCTCACGTCCCATACTCTCTTAGACAACCTTCCTCCAAACTTGTCCCAAATGCCTCCAATCTGCTCTATCTAGAACTTCTGGCAATTCTCTGCTTCCCCTTTTGCTCTAGGTTTTGTATGCCAAAGTGTAAAATAACCTGGAGCCCTCCTGGAGGGCAGGAGAGGAAAAGAAATCTCTTGAGTAAGGCCAGAACATTCTATTGAACCTGTCACATCAAACTGCAGTATGGCTTAGCGTAGCTTCTGAGTTGACAGAGCATGTGTGGTTTAAGAACGCAGGTTTGGGAGTCAGGCAGACTTGGGTCTCCACCCCAGCCCTGCCACTGGGAGAGATCTATCATCTTTCTGGTCTTCACTTTCCTGATCTGTAAAACAGGGAGAACAACATTTATTTCCTGTGATTGCTAACCAGATGAAGTGTATATCAAGAATTTGCTACAGTATATGTTCAATAACTAGATGGTACAATTATTCTTACCATTCCAGTCTTGCCTCTGAATGTTCCAACATCTCCTGGTGCCAGAAATGTTCTGAGTTGCTCCTTTCTCAGTACTGACCCAACTCAACAAACATCGACCAAGCACCTACTCCTTCCAGGAGCTGGGCTGGCGCTGCAGATGTTGAGGTGACAAAGTCCGTGTCCCTGAGAAGCACCAACAATCACTTATTACTCCTTACAGGATTCAAAGAGTGGAACCAAGAAACCAACATTTGCATTAACAGAAGGAAAGGAAAATAACCCTCTTTAAGATAGGTCCAGTTCTGTGTTTCTGTTGGTTTGAGTCTGGTGAAGTAAAAGACAAGATGTTCTGCTTCTACTAGGAAACAGATGGGTCACTGGCCTCTTGAGGACTTAATTTACTCATCTGTGAAATGGGGATCCTACAGTTTGGCTCACCTGTAGCTCTAAAACCTTTTGAGGAAAAAACTTGAAAGCGACCATGATTTGGAAGCATAAAGTACCATGCAAATCTAAGGTTGTTGCTATCCTTAGTCCTGATTAGTGTGAGTAACTTTGGAGCCCCCCGATTTTTCCCCAGCATCTCCCCACAAGTTGAAGAGGTAGAGCCCTGAAGTATAGGAACAGTCTACAGGCCCCCTAATCCCTTTGCCTCTGCCCTAACAAGCTGGAAGAGCCACAGGGTCCTCAGCTATCTACCTGTAAGTCTAAAGATTCTGATTTCAGGTGACAGAGACCCAATTTAAACTATCTTGAGAAAAAATATAGGAAAGCACTGGCTCGTGACCTCCCAAAGAGAGCTACACAGGGTATTCACGAGTCACAGGGCAGAATACAATTTTGGGGAATGCTCCTTCAAACCATATACTTTTTGGAAAAGACTGTCAATCATACTTATGGGCACAGTGATTGGTCCAAGGTGGACCTTGTATCGGATGCTGACAGTGCCTATCTAACCTGCACAGTGGCAGGCTGGAAGTGCCACAGAGTTAATTAATGCTCCCTGAGCAACCCGCAACCAGTGAGGGGCAGGAGTTGGTGCATAAATACCCCAGCTTCCTCACTCCTCAGTGGGTGTGTATCGGGGCTGGGACTAGGCACCAAACTTACAGGAGTGCCAAAAAACTCAGTAATCGAGATAAATCAGGTTTTGATGCAATCTTCCTGAAAAATCAAAATTAATGCAAAAATTCTATAATGTGCAAAAAATAAAACCTTAAAATGAAGATAGAACCAGTATTATTGATTTTTCCTTTGCCTCAGGCTCTAATATGGCTCAGCTGGGTATTGGTGTGTAGCTTTTAACCTCTTGTTTGCAAGTTCAGTAAAAAAGGGAAGTGAAAGTACCCTAGCACAGGCTGCGATGTCCTCCCCACCAGGCCTCTAACTGAACCCACTGGTGGTCTGCTCGAGCTCGGGGTGCCGTTCCCCAGGAGTGCTGCCCGGAGCTCCCTGGGAGAGGAAAATCAGGGACATGTGGGAGCAGTAGACTGAGGACATATGGGCAGTTTATTTTTTGATGTCCTTGGTAGAGTGGTCACAGTTTGCATGATGTAAGCCAACAACCAGGACAGATAACCCTCAGGAGAGTGAAGGTCATTTCAACTAACAAATTACTCGTTTCATAACAGAGAAAGCAAACAACAGATCAACATACAAACATGGTAAGTTCCTATGACATGGCTTTAAGTCTCTCTCTCTCTCTCTCTCTCCCTCCCTCGTTTTTTCTTTATCTGTGGATACCCTTGTCACGTAAATCAGTGACATAAAGCAAGTAGCATATACAAGAACAGCTTCTTCCTAAGCATGCCCCAAATGATAGAACTACCTAGGGATTAATGCTTCTTTTGTGGGAAGAATTTGATCCTTGTGCCATTATAAACCAAGCTTGGGGGAAGCCAAGCCCACAATCAGAATGTAATTGAAGTATGTTACCTATAATAGGTTCAGATGTTTGTGATCTTCAGCACTTTATGAATTCTGCAGCAGATGGGCGAGGGCCAGGTAGCGGGCGAGAACAGACTGGGTAAGGCAGGCTGGCACTCTGACAAGGGCAGCCCAGCTGTGGTTCGGGTGTTATTCAGCATGCCCACCCACTGCACCAGCAGCCTGCCTTTCCTGATCTCGCGTCCACGGCCGCCTTAATGAAGAGTGGAGGTAAGCATGAATCCCGGCTTTCCAGGGATCACAACATTTGAGAAACCCAGAAGAATCGACATGATGGAAACGGTGCCAAGTTCTTTTGCCTCTTGCATTTCAACAAAAAGAGAGAAAGAGAGGAGGGAAGGAATCTGCTAATAAAATGCATGGCTAAACACTTTCCAGTTTTCCTGGGCTTTTAGTTTTTTCCTCAAAAACCCTGTGCTGGAGAGGAGAAAAGCAGAGAGTAACAGATGACAAAAGGAATCTTGAATGGCTACAAGAATTGAAGCAAGCTGGTGTAATGGACAGGATGCTGCAGTTGGAGTTTCAAATCCTTGCCCTGTCATTGTCTCATTGTGTAACTTCAGGCCTGTTCTTAACCAGCCCAGCTTTCTGCTTCCCCATTCATCAAATGACCAAAATTATACATGTCTCACAAGCTGTTTGTTTGCATCATGAAATGAGGTAATACATTAACAGTTAATGTTTATTGAGCACTTCCTATGGGTCAGATTTTTATATATTAACTCTTTTAAATTCTCATAACAACCCTGTGTGTTAGGCTGTCACATTCTTACTTATAGATGAGGAAACTGGAGGTAAAGAATGTAAATAATTTGCCCAAGATTATAGCCAATGAGTGGTGGACCTGGATGAAACAATGCCAGCTCTAAAGCCCACAGTTTTAAGCACTGGGTTGTACAGGTCCCGGGTCCTTACCTACAATGCCAAACTCCTGACAACCAAAAGTTCTTCTAGCTCATTTAACAGCGGTATTGGACTTGACCTGAATTATTTAGCACCAAAGACTCATCTGAACTGAAGAGATTTTTTTACAGTTTTTCTTTGTCCCACATAATGTGTATAGTATTCATGTGTTTTCATAGCAAAATATATTCTTTGCTTGTCTGTTTATGGGATGCTGCCCAAGTCACTGCTGGGGGGGGGGGAGGGGTTAGATGAGATATCATTTATAAAATTTGGAAATTCTAAAGCCAAAGCCCCTCTTTCTCCAAGGGTTTCACTCTGGCATTGGGGATCTATGCTGCCTTTCCAGTGTGGGCACTCAATACGAGTTTGATGACATGAAGGCTGCTTTATGATACGTAAATGCAACCCGTATAACTGCTTCAAAATGTATTTGCTTAAGTATTAATTCAACAAATACTTATTGCATGTCTACTATGTACTAAGTTTTGTCTTTAGTCCTGAGAGTAGAGTGAACTAAATACATGTTTTCCTTGCCCACATAAAACTTACAGTCCACGAGAAATAATAATAGGAGAAAATAAAGAGGAACATATTTTAACAATAGGGTACAACAAATAGTATATAAGGATGCCCTGCATTCGTCTCTGCCTCCAAGAATACACAACAGAAACGAGCATAACCTGTAATAACGAAGAAATAAAAGAATTTGGGAGAAAAACAACAACCCATAATTATTCTAAGAGAGTAAAACTGTGTGCCTTGAAATATTGAAGTAATTATCAGGTTAAATTTCTATGATCCCTGCAATTTCCATGAAACCTGGAAATGTTGGGAGTGTAGGCCTGGCATATCTTAAAGTAAAATTATACTTCTTTTTCACTAAGACTAAAAGGTCATAATTAAAGATATAATGAAGCTAAGTGAGTAATGGGATCTGTGATTCACTGGGGAAGTGAAGGTTTCCTGGGGCCCCCTCCTGCCCCTGGGAATGGGGGTCACCAAGTCAGAAGGTCTGGGGAGCCCCCACAGGGCCCAGCACCATTGAGGAGGAGAATGCAGAGTCATTGTCACCAGGACCAACAGGAGGTGGCCCATGAAAATATCGGGCCAAAGGAGAAGCTTCCCAGTTTATTTTCTCCCAGGTTTGTAACATTTTTTAATGAATATTAAAGAAATACATACCCATAGGGATATATTTGGAACACTTTTATAAAAGTCTAAATGAGTATGAAAAATGTGACCTACAATCATTACACTATACAGAGACAACTACTATTAGTGTTTTAATATATTTCCCTCTAGATTTTTCTATGTGCTTTTCCTCGTAGTTGGGATTTGTCTACTTTTTAATTTTAAAATTATCATGAATTAATAACAATGAGAATTCATCGACCACTTTCATGCCCCTCATTGAAATCCTTAAACAATCTCATGAAAGTAGTCATATAATTGGCAATTACTCGACATCTCTGTGGTTGTTTCCTGCCTGTAAAATGGGGTATTAACAGTACCTACCTGGTAGAACTGTTGTGAGAATCTTGAGTTAATACATCTAAAACACCTGAAACAGTGCCTAGCATATGGTAAGCACTTGATGGTGTTGACTATTTTTTTATTATTATTATTATTATTATTATTATTATTATTATCCAATTTTGCAAATAAGGTAACCAAGGCATGAAAGGTTAAATAGCTTGTCTAAGGTCAGTAACTAAAAGGGATCAGGATCAGGACTTGAACCCAGGCAGCATGGCTCCAGAGTCCATGTATAGTGATAATCAAGGTGCTTTTGAGAGAAAGGACTAGAAATGCGGTCCACAGTTGGGATTATGGCATACATAGATACATCTGATGGACATCCTCTGATGGAAGCCAAATTGCCAGAAAAGACACTGGGGGTCCTGAAAAAAATCCTTCATAAGGAAAGCTGCTGTCTCCTGTCTCCTTGACTGAGAAACTATTTCTATGTTCTTTACTACTCTCCTTTAGTTCCTACAATAGTGGAATAGCTCCTAACACAATAAATAGTTGACTGACTAGATCTTGCATGATAGAGTCACACTCAGCAAATGGCTTAGAGATCAGAGGGATTGATTGTTCCAAGGTGGTTCTTGACATCAGAACTCATCCTGACTTATCCATGTTGGTAGAATGTCTGTTCCTTGAGAGAAAGAGCCATGAAAAGCATACTATAAAAAGGGTCTCCCTAAATTCTATAATGCCTGAGACCCCCTGCTGTGGGATTCCCATCCTAAATTAGCTGCATCATCTCCAACTTATCTCTTGAAAATGTCATTACCCAAGGCAAACTGCAACAGAGTCTCAACTATATTGGCACCTAGTAGGTGGTAGACACATGGTTCCAGCCTGACTTGCACAGGCATGGTGGTGACTACTTAGGATACAGCAAGGTAGGCAACGCTCGAGTCAGAAAAACCAGCCATGTTACCAAGCTTTGGAACATTTAGGGTTCTACCTATCATGTATCTCCATCTTCCCCAAATGAACATAACCCAAGCAAAAGTATAATCTTGCTAATTTTTCAGGTGAGGAAACTGAAGAGAAATCTACAATTCAGGGGAGGCAATAGCAGGACCCCTGCTCCTTGACATCAAGACATTGCCAGAGAGTAAAACTTAATGTTTTCACCCAAAAAAGTAAATAAATAAAGTAAATATGTGAGGTGATGGATGTATTAATTGACTCCTCAATGGGGGGAATCCTTTCACAATGTAGACATGTATCGAATTATCACATTGTACATTTTAAACATCTTACAATTTCATTTGTCAATTATACATCAATAAAGTTTAAAAAAGAAAAGAAAAAAAGACATTGCCAGAGATCTGCTGCAACAAGAGTGGCAGTGGGACATTCTAGCTCATGGTGGGTCTGTTGTGGACAGAGGTTCTAGAGTGCCGGCTTAACTAGACATGCCAGCAAGCATCGATCTACACAAAATCACTGCAGTGCTTGGCAGAGATCAGAAACATCAGGGGAAGAGGATCTTGCAAGGGGCTTAGACTTCCAACATGAGTTAGCAGAGGTTTGAGGTTGGGTGAATTGAGGTACTAAAACGCTAATAGAATATTTGGGTTGCAGTGGCTTCCCAAGTTACATGCAGCTGGGGAAACAGAATGGAGTGGTTTCTTAAGGCATGGACTTTAAATTCAGATGAGATCAGCCACGTTCAGGGTGGTATGGCTATAGACATGATCTTTAAATTCAGATAGACCTGGAGGTAAATACCAGTACCTTTTCTTGAGCAGATTATTTACCCACTCTAATTTTGGTTTCCAAATCTATAAAATGGGAATGATAAATCTATCTCACGGGAGTTCTCTTGAGGATTAAATACGCAAGGTGCTTAGTGATAAGTGCTGGCATTTATCATCTACTGTAGATAAAGCATTCTCCTGCTTCAACATAGTATGCCCATGCATATCACCTCACTTACTTCTTGCAATGACCCTTCAAGGCAGGTATTATTATCATCCCCAGCTCATAAAGAAGGACATTGAGCCTCAGAAACCTTGCTTCAGATCACACTAACTACAAGTGGTGTACATTCTGGGCCCCTTAAATTTTATCAGGTAAGTAATTTTATAAAGACAATTGTCACATAAAAAAGGTTGACCTTACCTGGTGCAAAATAATCTTGGGTGCTAGATTATAACTGTAAGCAGCCCCCAAACTTAAGGCACTGGGCTACCTGTTTTGCAGGGAGTTGGCCCCAAAAGATGACACTTTCTCCCCGAAGCACCATCTTATTTCTCTGCTCCTCTGTTGCCTTAGAGAATTCCAAAGTCCACGAGAAGATAACAATTGCTCTGTGAACATAGAATTAAGGATGTGGGTAACTATTTAGAGGTTCTTTATGGCATTGTTTAAACTAGTGGAAAATGGGATGTCTCCCACAAAAGTGCTCAATCATAGGAGATCGGTTGATTAAATTATAATACACAGATACAATGAAATAATATAGAACTATTTAAAATGGTGTTTCAGAAATATGGCCAACAGTAAGGAAAGTTTATCATGGAATATTATTACAACATAGTATGTTATGATCCCTTTTAAACAGCATATATGGTATGTGCATAGAAAAGACTCTGGAAGGATAATATTAACATATTGCATTGGTTGAATCTGAATGAGATTAAGGACATGTTTTAAATATTCATTTTGTCTATATAATCTAATATAAGATCATTTCAGAAAAAGTTAAGGTGAGCTGAATATATTACCTAGAGTTAGATTTTAATGATATGCTTCTCTTCAAAAATATCGTGAGGTTCAGACCAAAAATTCGCTAAATATTAGGATTAGGGTGCTCAGCTGCTAGGTAAATCAGCACTCACCATTGCTCCCTAAGCTTTTATTCTCCTATCTACTTCTGAGCACTTACCACCAACCACGTCATATTGTTTGCATACATGATTGCATTCAAAACACCCACAAGAAAGGGAGAAGTTCCTGAGAGCAAGGACTTTGGTCTGTTCACTATCTGGCACAGAGTGTATGCTTAAAACACATTCGTTAAATCACACATTTCTTTTAAAGGCAATCAGATGATCGGGGACCCTTGCGTGACCCCACTCTTCTATGAGAGGCAAAGCTTCCTCTTCCACTACCATGAGGGCCCCTCCCCTTCACCTTCTCCCCACCCCCACCACCATCATCTCTGTTTAGTGCCCAAAGTATGGTGGAGTGTAGCAGGTACCTTTGACATCAGTGTTTATAACAAGGATACACGGCTCTTGTGCTGTGTGATGGTTTTCTATACATTATATTTTCTCTCGTTTTCCTCCTATAGGCCTTCGAGGATTGTGGCAGCTACTTGGATGCTGAAGAAAGGCAGAATGTGCTGAACTTTTGGGTGGGAGGTAGGAAGTTAGGTCCTGGGGATGAAGAAAGGATCAGCTGCTAGTTATCATAAACCTTCCAGGTGGGTATTGCTAGCCTCCAACCTCAGATGG
>NW_011888857.1:805483-818826 GCF_000151845.1 Pteropus vampyrus
AGAGCCGGCCGAGGGGTGGGCGCGCAGCTGCCGTGGTTCCGCCGGGCAGGGGCTGCGCGGCGGAGCAGATGGCGCCGGCGGGGGGCGGCCGTTTGGCGTTCGTAGCACTTTCCTTTGCGCATATGTTGCGGGCGGGCGGGTGGAGGGGACGACCTCGAGCCCGCTGCGGCGGCTTGTTTCCAGCCTGGGAAGCGCCGACACCCAAGGTTTTAGCTCCAAACCCCAACTCCGGCTGGTCTCGGTGGGTGAGGGGGGATTTGACATGGAGGCATCTGCTCGGCCCGCCATCGGGTGACAAAGACACACTGTACTTCTTACCCTCACTATAGGGCCACAAGAAGGGTCTTAGTCCCACTTTACAGCTGGAAAACAGAGATCCTAGAAGGACCAGAGTTGACCGACTCCTGTCTGAGTACTTGGCTCTACATGGGGACCAACGTGTCCCCAGCTTAAGGGTCCCACCAAAAACCAAATGGACTTTCTTGATATTGCTTGTCTACGTTTCAAAAAAGTTCTTCCTTCTGTAGAGCCTTTCTTTTTGAACACTCTCCCCAGGCCCCTCCACCCCATTTCTCCCAATGGCTCCTTCAGATCGCAGATTAGGTGTCACTTACCAGAAGTCTTCTCTGCACAGGCACAGGCAGCGTACATAGCCCTAGTCATGGCTATGACCGTTTGGTTAATGTGTGTGCTCTCACTCCCACCCCCGAGCTCTAGGAAGACAGGGAGTGGGTGTACTTGTTTGCTCAATATTCTATTTCCAGTACATAATAGATACTCAAGAAACAGTTATGAATGAATGAGTAGTTGAATGAATGAATGAACAAGCTTTATAAACTAGCACCTGCTTCTTCACCATCCAATGATCAGCTGGTTGGGGGTGGGGGAGGGCGGGTAATACAAGAATGAAGGACTGTTTGGAAATCCTGGGCCTTCTCAACTGCAGCTCTTTTTAATTAAATGTGTCCTTTGGCTGTTTTCCTCCCTTCTCCTCAGCCCCCTCCCATTGCCCTGTGACTGGAGGCCCAGCCCTTCCTCTCCTGTTGACAGAATGGAGTCTTCCTTACGCTGATGAATGAAGTGACCCTTAATAAGATGCAACCCGGCCAGAAAGAGCCAAATGAGAAAGCTGGCAGCTCTGTAAGTGGTTTTTCAGGGGAAAAAGTAGAAAAATGGACATTAAAATGAATCCTTTAAGTTGCTTTTCTGACCTGCTTGGTGGGAGAGCTGAGGATTCCAGGACATTGGAGAGTTTCCCAGATGGAAAGAATTCAGATGCAACAAATATTTATTGACGCCTACTAGGTGCCAAAGGCTCCTTGGGGCTTTTTGACAAACAGCTCGAAGGATGCTTGGCACATTCAAGGAGTCATTTGAATCTCCTCAAAACTCTGAGAACCCAGGTTCATGGCCTCCATTCTTCAGAAAAGGGAACAAAGGCTCATGAGGTTAAATGGCCTGCCAAAGATCACTCTGCCACAATTTTATCCAGGAATGGATTTTGTTGCTCTCTGAAAAATCCTAATGTGATTTTCTTGGTGATTTAAGAAAAATCTCTTAAGTTTGTTACTTGACTTGCAGGTTGATAGTTTGGCTGCTTTTATACCATCTCCCTGACTGGAAAAATTATTTCCTCCTTCAGAGGCCTCAGATTGACAGAGCTTGAGCTTCCTCATTAACTGAATTCAGTAACTCTTTCAGTTAATTGAAAAGACTGGTAGTAAGTCCTCAATGGGACTAATAGCTATAGTTTATTAGTACTCATCACTTATTGACTAAGTGGCACCTAAATTAATGTGTCAAATATTTTATTTGACATATTAATTTACATTAGCTTACATTAATTTACAATTAGTTTACATTAATTTACAATTTACAAATATATTAGCTCATTTAAACCTCACAATAACTCCAATGAAGTAAGCACAGTTTTGGTCCCCATTTTACACATGAAGAGACTCAGGGTCCGAGAAGTTAAGTAACTTCCTCAAGATCAAGCACTAGTGAGTTACAGAGTCAGGATTCAAACGCAGACAGTTAACCGCTAAGCGCTGCCAATATTAGTGTTTTCCAGACTGTTTTCCAAAGAATCCCGGGGTTCTACCCAAAGGTAAAGGAGACTGAGGCAAAGAGACATCTGGCTGGGCAAGTCGGACACCTAGTCCACTCTAATCAGGACAGCTCTACTCTTACCCGCTAAGGTGAATCTGTGAGCTTTTCTTAGACAAAGAGTTTCCAGTTCAAACAATTTATTAAAGTTGGGACCTAATGACAATACTATTGGTCGCACAGCTCCTGGAGGTTCAGCCTTGTCTCCTGTGTGCATCGCCCCAGAGTGCCCATCCCTGTGTCTCAGTAAATGTGAACCTGCATTGAATGAAATGTATCAGAGCACGCTGGGATAGCTATTCCACTGCAATTTATTCTCTGCTCCTTCCAAAACTTCCAGGGCACCTGCAGCCATGAACAGACCCTCCCAGATTTACCTCCACCTGGTGGTCATAAAGAGGAAGGACTTTGAGCAGATCAGAGAAGAGACTTGGTGGAGGTTGCCTGACAGCAAGTACAGAGAGCACCTTGATGCTGTGGCTTCATTTTGTTCCCAGGAATTTCCTGGAGTTAGGAGGTAAGAAAGGGCAATAGCCTTAAAATAGAGGAATTAGGAGCTTCAGGCTTTAGAGGCAGGGGAAGAGCATTTTGCTACCTGTTGAGAAGATAATGATTCTGCCTTTGAGTGATGCTGAAGATTGAGGCACTCTTATATATACAGTCCACCTGCTGGGTGCCCATCCTAACTCCTTATCCATACTTCTCTCCATCATATTTACAACTTTTTGTAGGTAATATCTTCAAGGTTACTCTTAATATTTATTACTTATTCACATTCCATTGTGTTCTCCAATTTTAGACATACAATAAAATTGGGTATTAGCAAAACCTAAATCTAAAATCAGATAAAGGTATAAATTAAGATAAATGGTGAAGGCAGAGAAGAGTTAGAATGCAGATGGGCAGATGGTAAGATTCTAAACAGTTACTGCGGTCGAGCTTAAAAACTAACACTGAGCTTCCTACCGGCCAGAGTAAAAAAAGAAACACAATCCATTATATGATACTGATTTTCTGTGAGGATATGCTGAGTTACTCAGAAGATACTGAACTATTCTCAAAACCTAGAACAAACACAATTTTAATATTCAAGGCTTCGTCTACTAAGAGATGTAGATTGTAATGATCTCTACAGAACTCCTCCTACAGTAAATTCAATGTAGTATTCATTTCACAAGATAGGTTGGCAACTTAACACAAAATTGCCCCTCGATAAAAACAGTACTTTGAAGGGCCATGTAGGTACAGTTCTGATAGTCCCTGAATGCAGAAATTAAAGATAGATTTTATGGAGGACTAAAGGAAACCACAAGACCTTCAAACAGTCCTCCTTAAATAGTGCTTCTCTCAGCAGGGTTTTGGCTAGGACTTGGACAGCAGGCAGTTCAAGCTTTGAGTGTGGGTATTGTGTTTTGCTGGTTAAGTGCAGATCCATCTTCAGATTTTGTCTATGCTCAAATTTAGTTACTCAGTGAATATTCTTCAAATCCAAAGAGAAAGATGAATAAGTTCTGTGAAATGGAACTCAACTAAACACATATTTTTTAATTCTTACAAATAAAACTTGTATTGATGTTACATAGATGCCTCTCCCACTGCTTCTTTCCCAGATCATGGTCCAAGTCAGTCTGTTTAGACCTGGCCTGAGTATTTCTGGTTCATTTAGCAGGTGCACCATTTATCTGCAAGGAAGGAAGAGAATAAAGATGTCATCAATAATATTCCTACAGAGCTTCCAAGTCAACCAAGTTCTCCTAGTGTGGGAGGCAGTAATTTGTTCCCTGATATATGGGGATTGCTTTTCTTCAGTAGCTGAGACCCAATCAGTCTTCAGAGGTGGTTGTAATTAATAGGTAAGGAAGTGCAAATACATCTGAATTAATAGAGCCACTAGGTGTGACTAACTATAATATGATTACATGTGAAATTAACCCAGAGATCAAACCTAATCAATCCCGACTAATAACTGCCAGGACAACAATTTGTGGTTTTAGATGAGTTTATGTGGAAAGGAACTAAGGAAAATGAACTCTGTTAGGATGTAAAGGCTGCGTTTTTTAAAAAATATGAGCAGCATACTAAGATTATAACTATGCACATAGACGACATTAATATCCAGACGTCAGATAACCAAACCATTATTTATATTGGCAAGTGAGAGTAAACAAAATTAGAAAAATCAGAAATTATGAAAGAGAAGCATAAATTTAAAAAGTGAAGCTGAAATAGTATAGAATCTGAGACTCCCAATGTACAGCTTTTATTATTTATTTATCTGATTCCGGCAACTTAAGAAATTACCAAACAATATTTCATATGTAGAATATATAAGCTATAAAGAGCAAGATAATAAACAGTCATGAATTTACAAGCCAGCTTAAAGACCACAACATTAGCCAATTCATTGCAGCTTCATGTGCATCAGATCCTGGTTGTAAAGACTCCTGCCCCCAGCCCCACCCCAGGGGTAAACACTGTCCTGAATTTTGTCTATAGTAATAGGTTATATTGCCAGTGCCAATTCTTTACCCTTCACTGTATTTTCACCTTTTTCTATGTAACTATAGTGAGAGCACATTTCTCTCTCTCTCTTTTTTTTTTTTTTTTAAATTTGGCCATGGAACTTTCTTTGGCCAAAAGAGAAGGAAGCAAAAAAGAAATGTCAGTTCTAAGCCCAGGCTTCAATAGTCCCTCCATGTTCCAACTTTCTTTTTGCACCTTTTCCATCACCATAAAAAGAACATGCCTGGACTAAATATGCCAGTCGAGGAGAAAGGATGAAAGACATGTGTAGCAGAACTGAGTCCCCTTAGCCAGGCCCAGCCTAGATCAGCCAACCTCCGGTTCATGAAAATAAATGACTGTGGCTTCAAGACACTGAGTTTTAGGTGATTCCTTATATAACATTCTTTCTTTTCTTTAGTTTTATTACAGATATCTCCTAGAACATACTGTTTCATATCGCATGTTTTTGAACTTTATATAAAGGGTACACTACTGATGAATTCTTTTGTATAGCTGGCATTCGGATCAAAAAGGTCCAAGTCAGTGATTGAAGAGAGCTCTATATAAGCCAAGAGCTTTTTAAAAAATTACAACAGTAAGCAGGTAAACAGACTTTCAAATGGGCATCTTGCCAAGGAGCATCCTCAGCTGGATCAACATAAACAATCATAGCAGCACACAGATGATAATGCATGTGGGGTAAAACAGCAGGAAGATGAAGAGTGAGCCATTCATTGATGGGTGCCTTCCATCCAGGGGAGACTGTGGTGAGATGGGGGAACTGTGGAGTCAGGCAGACCCGTTCAGAGCCCTACACCCTACCTTTTCACTGGTGTAAATTTGAGCCATTATTTTATACTCTCTGGACCTCAGTTTTGCTGTCTGAGGAGATACTAACTGCTCCATGCAGAGGACTGAAAGTCAGTTCATTCACTCACCTCTATGAAACCATGAATTTCACTTCTAACTTTTATAGAGGGGGGCATGCGAGGTGATGAAATTAAGAGCATGAGATGGAAAGGGAGAAGAACTCTCTTTCTGATGCATGGATAATTTGTGAGTTGAAGGAAATTTGTGAGTTTTTGTTGCTTAGATGAGTTTATGTTGACTCTGTCAAACCTGCAGTTTCTTCTTGGTGGAGAAGGCAGTCAGCTGCAGATTTGAGAGAGTTAAGAATAGAGTCCTGTAGAGAGATTTATGAACAGCCAGAGGGGGAAAAGAAGCCATTCACACTGCTTTGTGTAACAGATCTTTTACATAGTGCATAGCACAGAAGTGGAACAAATAGAATCAATTGCTTGGCAGAGAAAAGAAAACATTTTGAGGAAGTAGGTGAGGAGCCCAGGAATAAAGAGAAGCTGGGAAAGAGATGAGGGGAAGAGGCAGAAAGGAGATGAGAGATGAAAAGGGAATGGGACCTGGGGAAGGACAAAGCCAGGGAGAAGCTCCTGGAATGGGTACTGCTAAGAGACTTTTAAATATAGGAATGTCTAATATTCAGCTTGAAATGGTTTGCCATTTGTGACTGCTGAATCACCAGTAAAAACTGCCCTGCCCCCCCTCCAAATTCTCTGCTGGAGATATCAAAGGAAAGGACCAATTATCTCCTGTGTGGGATGCAGGGATAAGGGAACAGGTGAAATATGCCATGCGAGAAGATCAAGAATTCAGTGGCAGAATTGGAGCAAAGGCATCCGGAAGAGATGTGACTGTACACACGTTCCCAGAGGTGAGGGGTAGAATGCCAGGTTTCTCCTTTCACGTACAATAGGAATTCAAACTATTTTCACTTAAGTACAAGTTCTCACCCTCAGGTAGTTCAGATCCAAAGGGACAACCTGATGCAACAGCAGCAGCGACAACAACGATAATGGCAAATCACTGATCTTTATTCATTAAGCTGGATTTAAATATATGTCTTTTTTTTTTTCGAAAATGAGGGCTAAATTGCTAGTTTTGAGGCTTTCAGACTTGGTTAAGAATAAAATTATTAAGTTACAATATAGAAAGAAAATCATATTAACCGTAACTCCTCTTGGGGAGAGTTCTCTATGAAGTCTGAAGGAATATTTGGTATGCCCTTTGTAATAATTATAAGAGTTAACATCTACTGAGTACTTCTTACATGGCAGGCCCTGTTCTGAGTCTTTTTCAAGTTTTAAATCACTTAATATTCGCTAGAACTTAATAGATGACAAAACCAAGGCACACAGAAGCTGGATAATTTACCCAAAGTCACAAAATTAGTGAATGGTAGAGTTAGAATTTTATCTCAGGGAGTTGAGAAATCACCCATGGAAAAAGGATGGTGTGAGATACTGGCATCTAGTGAGTAGAGGCCCGGGATGTGGCTAAATATCCTACAATGCTCTGGACAGCTTCCCACAACAAAGAATTATCGAGCTCTAAATGTCAATAGTGCCAAGGTTGAGAAACTCTGCTTGTAATCCTACACTGTGCCTCATATTGGTTAAGGCGTGTGTTTGGGAACCCCCACAAGAGGCACACTATATCAATACTATTGGTGTTATGTTTCCTTATAAGAAGGTGGGCCTGGTTAACTGCAGGGGTTTTGTTTTGTTTAAAGGGATGTGCAAATTAGGAATCTGAGCTCTATTGTTTAGGATAACAAAGGACCAAGTGAACATTTCATGATGGAAGAGTGGCAGTGGAGGAAGGTCCCCAGTGATGATGGGAGAGAAGGTGATTGAGGAAGGACACCTATGTCTGGTGGAGACGTTTGGACGGTTTTGCTCTAAGGGGTGCATGTTAGCCCTCTCTTGCAGTTCTCCAACACCATTTTATTAATCTGCATTGCTTGGTAATGTTTTGCATAGTGGATTTTCTTTTGGAGGGAATATAAAGAAATACAGAAGTACGTGTCTTCTGACATACACACCACAGAGTAGAAACAGGCTCCTTGCTCATGGGAGACATGAAAGTTACACATCTCACCCATTTCTATGGCCTGCTGGAAAGGATGAAGACAACCTGTCATTCACATCCATGAGCACCATTTACAAAACCTTGCACAAGTTCTTCTACTCCCATGGCTATGTCCCAATGACTCCCAAATTTCTGTGTCCAGCCCAGACTTTGCATCTGAGCTGCAGACCTGTTTATCCACCTTATTCCAGTGGACTTCTCCACTGACTTACCAAAAATCAAACATTTTCAAAACTGAATTTATGATCTATCTTTCTCTTTCTCAACTTTTGTAGTTAATAGAATTACCTTGCAACTGTTGTTCAACCTCCAATCAACAGAGATTGAATCACCAACAACTTCCCATTGAATCACCAAATCTCTCTCTAAAGTGTCTCTTGACTGTGACCCCCTTTTTCACCCCAAAACCCCACAAATATATATCTGATGCTGTTATGAATATTCAACAGCAAAGTGGAATGACTAAAACACAGTTCCTCCAAATCAATATCTCAGGCTCTTTCTGCCTCTAGCTTTATAAATGACCCAGAAAAAAGAACAAATGTAAATTCATGGTGAGTGCTGATGATACAGAATTATGTGGCAAGCTGGGGCCAGGGGCAAAGAGCAGGAAAGATTCATCATGACTTAGATCAGCTCAGCAATTGAGCTGACACATGGCCAATTAAATGTGTTCATGGGAAGCGCTAGAGAAATCTGTAGTGAAGCCCACAGAAAGAAGGCAGGCATGGATCGACTGAGTCAGAACCAAATACAATCAACCCACCTGGAGAGGGAACCTCAGCTCCTAAAACATACACGGATACGGTTGAAAAAAGGAGCTTGGACCCACCAATCCCAGGCAGAGATATTTCCTCCACTGTCTTTTCTAATATCAGCATAAGAATGATACGTTTTCCTGGTTTTTCCAAGGATTGTTTTTTTTCCTCAACACTGGGCAAATATGTCATTTGGGGCACCTGAATTCTCTAACTGAGATCTGCAGATTTTGTTGAGCTAGGAAAGACTCTAGGAAAGACTTCCAGTACTGGGGTCCCTAATAGTGGATTATGAACATCTGGGGAACCTTGGAGCTGCTGCAAGGGAATGCTGGAAGCCGCAAGGGATGCCCGAATCAACTGCTTACAGAGTGTGATCTACAGAGAAAAAGCACCGTTGCATCTCATAAGCATCCCAAAGGAAGCTTCCTATCTGAGTGAATAAGATATATGACTCTTTAAAAGAATATATTAGATTCTGTTGCAATTAATAAACTACAAATTCACTTAAAACATTGACTTAAAAAGAGCGGTTTTGTTATTGTGTATTTCCTCAGTCACAGGATACTTTAGTACTATACCCTGAGTTCATATAGAAGTCCTTGAAGTGTTTCATTTTGTTTTGTTTTAAAAAGAAGCCTTCATGAAATGCATAATTGATAAAGGACTTGAATCCAGAGTATATAAAAAAAACTTACATCCCAATATTAAGACCAGATTCCACTGTATGATGGTCTGGGAAGGTGAGACTTTAAAGACAGGAAACTGATCCGTGGATGCCATGTCTTGGAGGAAATTCATTGCAAAGAGGCACGAACTTTTTGGTTGATGGAAATGTTCTATATCTCATGTATAATGATGGCTAAATGTCTGTCAAAACATCATACTCTGTACCTAAAAAGTGTACATTTTACCGTATGAAATTAGACCTTAAAAAACCTGGACTTCAAAGTAAAGAAGTCCTCATATTTAAAAACCTATTGATTTAGTCCAGTCATTTCGTGTCAGGAAACTGAGATCCAGAGGGGTAAATGCCATGCCTGTTTTCCAGACCATTTTCCACACCTTTTTGATATAGCGGTACTCTCACTCAATGTGCCCACCTGGGTACCGTATGAGCATACCAGGGGATGATCTGCCATGATTATTCCTATGTCATGCTGAGGAGTCTCCAGGGAGAAAAGTCACCCTGTGGGAAGGAGCCAAGCATCTCAAGCTGACCAGGAGCCACTCCTTGGTCCCCAGGGGTTGAAACTTCTAATCTGGCATTCCACCTCAGACTTTTGAGAAAAGTCTATAAACACTTTTTGCGGAAACTGTGGAAAAGGCAGCGCTTGGAACCCCTGGCATAAGACTTGTGGCATTTCTGTAGCAGGGCCTATCGAAATGGTAGGACAGTGGTATCCCTCAGAGGACACCATGATACCTTTTGGGAGCCATCAGAAGCGAGAGGAGTATCCCCAGATACTCTAAAACAGACAACTTATGTTGTACATACATAAGACACCTGCTGGGAATTTTCAGGAATATTTGGTAGTGGGGGCTGGGCGGGAGAGCAGCATACATGAGACTGAGATCTTGCCTGATCAGGCAGGAACAATTTGAACTACTGCTGCAAATATGACCCCATTACTATCATCAGAAGCTGGGAAATTCGAATTTCACACAAGCCACATCAGCTGATTAGTGGTGTGGAAAAGATTAGAACTTAGAGCACTCATGGTTCCTTGTCAGGGTCCTCTAGTGCATTTGATTCCTTATTGAAGTCCCTGACTCCTCTGTCTAAAAAAAAGGAGGTGTGTCTGGGAGGATGGGGATGGGGTGGAGTAGGGGTACACTTTGAGACACTATATAGGAGCTTTTAAGAGCCTGTTTCTTTTTAAGAAAAATATTGATCAATACACAGTTGCTGAAGTGGTTTGTTTTTTTTTTAATTAAAACTTTTTTTAAGCTTCTCAATCTTTCCAAAATATTTTCACAAATCCACATGTTTCCAAAGTGGTGTCCCAGAGGCTGGCAAAGCCATGTGTGGATCTGTTCCAGACTCAGACGTGACCAGGCACACTGCACGCCCGGAAGGTGGCCCCCTGGGGGCCACTTGTAGGAGCAACCAAGACACCTCATGGGAAAGACCTCGTGCTGAGTGTGGGATGAGAAAATTTTGTTCTCCAGAATATTCCTCTAAGGGAAGCCACTGCAAGTGTCAGAAGGAATGACTTGATGAGTTCAGCTCTCTTGGGCTCGGAGCCCCAGGTGGGTGTATTTGCTGGCACCGAGGCTTCGGTGTATAATAAAGGAGAGGGATTTGGATCCTCCAGGGGCAAATCCAAGAAGAAGGAGGTGAGGAGCAAAGGGGAGGAAGGAAGAGAAAATGCAGCGTGTTCCACAATGTCATCCCCCGCTTCCCTCTATAACTGTAACATTTGACTCGGATCTCCTCGTGGAGACAGATGAAGGCATTGAGGTTCAGGCCTGCACGGCAGTGGGAGTGAGACACATGGGAAAATAGAAACAGCACATGTGGAGTCAGGAGCTGGACCACTGAACAGAAGCCCTTGGAATTAGCAGCCATTGTGCCAAGAACTTGAGACCATTGCCTGCCATAGCAATGGCTGGGCCCAATTCCTGTATCTCCGAGAACATCTGGGTTATATACAGAAAGAGAGAAGTGAGCTTGGCTGAGAATGATGGGAAAGGTTGTACCACTCATTTTTCCATTTCCATCTTCCTCCCAGAATCGGGGCCAGGAGAGAAGCAGCTCAATATCACAGTGACTCTGCTGGAGCTCACCAGCCCTCTCTGGGAGGTCTGTGCCAATGTCTGAGCTTTGGAGGAGAAGATTGTGGATGACAGCTGTGCCATTTGAGATTAAATGTTGAGCAGCACTTGGCATTCTCCGGGCTGGATGAGAGAAACATGTGAGCAGATAGAAGTCTCCTAATTTTATAGGTGGGAGAAGAACAGAGAAATATTGTTTTGCCACTATCGATATTGTTCTGCATGCACAGTTGTATTCTAGGATGGCTCACACCATTTTGGATGTGTTGACACCTTGGCCATGGAGCAGCCGTCTGGTAGGAGAATGTAGACCCAGCCAAAGTGCTCTGGGGATTTAGATGAGTCAGTGACTGACTAACAATGTCCAGAAGTCAGGAAATGGGAAGAGGAGGCGCCACAGGGTAGAGGGTGCTAGATCAGCATTCAAACACCTGAGTGCAAGTTCCTGTACTATTGATGGGCACACTACTACTGTATGAGATACTCAGCTGACATCTATAAAATAATATTAACAGTACCATAACAACGACTCCCTCAAGTATCTGCAATCCCACAGCTTTTAAGCTGCTGCCAGAATCCTTAAGGATGTTGGTCTATTTCTGCCTCTAGCTTTATAAATGACCGCCCCCGCCCCCCGCAATGTAGAACACAGTGAGTTTTGTATGCCTCAATTTTCTCATCTGTAAAGTAGGGCCAGTAATCCTACCTCACATGATTATTATAAGGATTAATGAGATAATAGATATAAATGTACTTCACAAACTATAAAGTGCTACACATATGTAAACTATCACCATTAGATTAATCATATGAAATTGCTATATTCATCCAGTTAGACCTACAGAAAGAGCAATTTCATATGGTTTAATGCAAAACTATTGTTTCCTGTGATTATCAACATAAGGGTGGCAAATCGTGCTTATGGAGATTTCAGGAAAAGGACGAGTCTGGAAACGAGTTAGTAACAAACAGGGTATCATCAAAAAGCCTTTCAGCAGTAGAGAGAAGTGACCCTGGGCAGATGTCTGGTCTACCCATTGGCCCCTGGTACTATGGTAGAATTTCAAAATGAAGCAAGTGTGTTCTTGATTCTCTGGAGCAGCAGAATTGGTGAAAAGTACCTTCAGTTCTGCCCCTCGTGTCAGACTCAGCCCCACGTTGCATGGGGCTCCTTTTGGAGAACAGGCTGAAGGGCCATCAGTCTCCAGGCAGAAGAAGTCCTGCTGAAGGCAGACAGGCATTTGAAAGACAGAAACAAACTAAAACTTTAACCTGGTTTCTCAAGGCTCTGCACAAAATTCTCATCCATAAAATGAACTTGTTGATTTGTACATGATGGCAATTTTGGTTCAGATTTTGCAAATCTTAGTGTGAACATATGGCTCAATCCAACTTTTTTGGATGACTGACTGTACAACAATAGCAATAATATTAATGGCTAATTTGCCAAGTATATTCTATAGGCACAGCGTAAGCTCTTAAATGGAAAGTTTAGATTTTGGGGAAAAGATCCGACTGAGGTGTTAAGGCCTAAGACATATGTTTCAACCTAGCTCATATCAGAGAACTCTTGTATGAAGGTTCACCTACTATTCAGTAATAAGATGGCATAGCCAATAAATAAGGCAAATTTGGATATAGTACGATTGGTTCCCATTCTCTATAGGAAATTCATCCCAGTCATTTTCTTAACCTCACAATACTCACTCCTACATTTTATGTTACTGGATTGTTTACCCTGTTTTAAACATTACAGTGGGATTTTACTGTATTTTCATTCCCATTTAACTGTATGTTTTCCTTAAAGAGAGGTCCCTTAGCTGATAAAAGGAAAGGTAACTGATATGGCAAAACTCTTAGACATTTCTGGTTCCTTAGCTCTAACACCATCAGGTGTGTGTGTGTGTGTGTGTGTGTGTGTGCGTGCGTGCGTGTGTGCGTGCGCGCCTGAAATTTTTTTACCGCCTCTTTTGCAAGGGCTTAATTTTATGGCTGGTCTTGGTTCAGTTTAAGGTAATCAATAATCAGTCATACCTCTGCAATATAAATTGCTTGAAAAGGATTGCATGTTTGCAATTCATAATAACAGAATTTAATCTGAGGTCTAGCCATTTTGTCTTGAAAACAAATGTTGGCAGCGCTGGAGGATACTGATGGAAATTTGTATGATTTGGGAATGAGAATTTGTTTGTATGATTCAGGAATGGGAATCTGTCTTGGCGGTCGTGCCTCCTAAATCTCTTTCCT
>NW_011888857.1:818876-827827 GCF_000151845.1 Pteropus vampyrus
GCGCGCCTGAAATTTTTTTACCGCCTCTTTTGCAAGGGCTTAATTTTATGGCTGGTCTTGGTTCAGTTTAAGGTAATCAATAATCAGTCATACCTCTGCAATATAAATTGCTTGAAAAGGATTGCATGTTTGCAATTCATAATAACAGAATTTAATCTGAGGTCTAGCCATTTTGTCTTGAAAACAAATGTTGGCAGCGCTGGAGGATACTGATGGAAATTTGTATGATTTGGGAATGAGAATTTGTTTGTATGATTCAGGAATGGGAATCTGTCTTGGCGGTCGTGCCTCCTAAATCTCTTTCCTCATAACGGCTGCTATTCTGATTTTTGGACCCCTCCATCTAATAAGAATTAATTGATATCTTAGAAGAGACTCATATTTTAACACTGGGTATCTTCAGCAATTTAACAAGTAATAAATGATCTTAGAAATAGTTCTTCCATTTTTATTCAAATAAAAATTGTTATCTTCGTGATACAGATGAGGAAACTGAGGCTTCACAAGGATGTGTAAGTTTCCTAAGGACTTACAGCTCTACCACTTTCTAGAGTTGTGTCTGTGGGTTGCTTTAATCATTTTGTCTTCATGACTAACAAAGAACCAACACAAAGCAGGCACTCAATGTTTGTTGAATAAATGAATAGAGTCACTGAGAGGAGATAGCAGACTGGGAGGAAGAGAAAAGTCCCAGGAGATCCCCAGTCTGGCCATTACTCCCTCCAGAAAATGGTACTCCATTTCTAACTCCTCTTCTCTGCTCAGGGGCTGTATGTGGAAGGATCAGAGAAATGGTCGTTCTCTCTAGACCAGCAGTGAAGGTTGGAGGTTAACACTTTGCCCACAAGTTTTTTCCTTGGCTGGAAGGTAGTATCTTTTTCTTTGTCCCTTCCTTCTGTGGGATCAACAGTCAGAAAGGATCAAATGAGTTCTCCACGATTCCCTAGCAAGGGCCCTATCTTTTCCTGAACTCCTCCTCTGTTTATTTTCTGCGGCAATGTGGTAATGAGGCACATTTCCACCTGGAGAATTTCCCCTGTGGACTTGACAGCAGAAGGGCTCACTCAGCTTCTTAGGGAAGTGACCACCTGAGTCTTGACAATCTCCTGCTATTCACCGGTGAGTTTAAACATAATCCTTCATTACACAAACAAATAAAAAATCTCGTTATTTGCCCAGAAACATGCCGGTGCATGTGTTGCTTCCATGGAGGCCATGTTGCTGAGTTCACTTAGTAGTGTGGCTCGCCCTGGCCCTGGAGTCCCAGCTTATTATACTATCTCCAGGGACCTCTTACCCTGAGTGAAGCACAATGGAATGACAGCTCTGCAGCCTCTTAGCGTGAGGGAGATTCTATTTGATTCATGGTTTGCCTAGAGGGCCGAGGGGCCAAAAGGGCGCAAGGTTAATTCACTCGCTCAGCTTAGGTTCAAATCCCTGTACACGCAGAAATGGACTGGGTGGGTGGCAGTCAATTTAGCATTTTAACAGACAGCTGCCCACTCCACCAAAGCCTTGTGGCTTCACGGGATGCATGTCTGGTGCTGGAGAAAGCAAGGTGGCATTGGGAGGTTAGAGCAATGCAGAAGCCTGTAGCCAAACTGTGCTCCTGGATGAATGACCTTTAAAAAAATCATAGAAATCCAGCCACTCAATCCACATTGATGAGTCCAGTCCACTCAACTACAAATAGACCTGGCTGAAGACCCAGTTCTTTATGACACAGGTTCTGTTATGTCATTAAAAGGGAAATGACCATTACACTCAGAAATGATGAAAACAAATCTTATATTAAAAGACAAAGATGCAAAAAAAAAAAAAAAGAACAGAAATGCCTTTTACTTCTTTATACTTGGTTGTGGTCAGGCCTTGAATACAGTTGAGAAATTGTGTGTGTGTGTGCGTGCGTGCGTGCGTGTGTGTGTGTGTGTGTGTGTGTGTGAGATGAAAGGAATTCTACAGCAGAAAAATTTCCCGGGCCATGTGGGTTTTACTGTACTGAAGGCACTAGAGCCTAGCGGTTACACACCGGGTTTAGAACCAGACTGCCTGGTTTAAGTCCTGCCTCTGCCACTTACTAACTGTGAATTTGGGCATATGTATCAGCACCTCTGTCTTTCTGCTCCCTCAGTTGCAGAAGGAAGGTTAATAGTATTTTTTTAACTCAATAGGTCGTTGTGAGAATTAAATAGTTAATACATGCAAATACATGTTTAACATATGCCAGGCATGTAGTGGGGACATTTTAGCTACTATCGATGGCAGTATGGTGCAATTGTATATTTATAAAGAGGACAGAAATTAGGAGAAAGTAAGGACACGTTTGTGCCTTGGGCTTAGTTTCCTTCAGCCTCTTGTTTCTCTCTGATTCTTTTGTCTTCCTTCTGTCCCTGTCTCCCCACACACCGCCACCACTACCATCAACTGTATCTGAAGAACAAAATCTGCCTAGAATAAAGTACATTTTAAGTTGAATTTTAAGAGATTGGTGTTTCATTTGGCTCAATTTTCCTCAGAAAACTATGAGCACTGCTCAAGATTGCTCTGAGATCCTCATGTTACAGCTCAGAGCTGTAAAGCACACAGCTCTAAACTAAATTATCCTAATGGATACAAGAAATAACTCAAGAATGGTTTGAAAGCTCTTCAAGAATGCTGGAGTATTTCTTGGACTCCAGAGAAGGCCACATTTTGCTTTTCCCTCTGAGATTTCCAACCAACAGGAAGACTGCCCCTCGATACCATGAATGAAACTCTAAAACAGAATCTTCTGCTGGGAAAGTCATGAGCGATCTTGTTCCCAGGCTTCAAGGCCTGAGTTACACTGGATAAAGTGTAGAAGAGCAGAGGGAGTCAGCCAATGAGCTCTGTGTTTTACAGAGGGAAAACTATGGCTTGGAGACGCTAAGAGACTTACCTAAAGCACTCGGTCGCTTAGTGGTAGGACCAGGACTCCAGACTGAAATCCAGCGTCTGCTTACACAATGCAGCTTCTGATCTCTGCTGAGCATTCCACTGTAGACCAGTTCCCTTCAGGCGTCTTATCGAACCCAAATCCTCCCCTTACGGGTTAGTGCATTTACTTTCATTTTGTTCTGAAAGACCGTGGAACCTCCACCCTCAGAAGGTCATCAATGAGGTATACCCACCCATGAGTCCAGGTCATTGCTCTCCATGGGACACTTCCAGTTCACCTGAAGGTGGATATTGTTCTAAGAACACAATGACTGAGAAGCAGAAGGTATGACACAAGACCCATGCTGCGTTCCATGACTCGGAGAGTCCCAGGAATGCTGAGATTATGGAGGGAAACGTAAACTTCCAGGTGGGGCTGGACAAAGGCCAGGAAATTCTGAGACTGCATACGGGCAGGACCAAGTAGAGTCCATTCCCTGTACACTCCACTTGAAGAAGGATGATGTGGCATTGTGGAAAGGGAGAATGAGTCCCAGCCCTGCCTCCAGCTAACAGCGTGACTTGTCTCTTCTCTCCATTTCTTTAAGTCTCAGTTTCACCTCTGAAAATGAGGGATTAGATGACCTCTGAGTCCTCTTCCAGCTCTAACAGCTTCCTCTATTAACTTAAAGGTATATTACTGAGTAATTAAATGCCTAGGCCTTGACATCAGACAGACTTGGGTTCAAATCTTAATGTCATTTTTGAGTGGCCTTGAGTGTGTAACTTAACTTCTCTAAGCATCAATATTTTCATCTGTAAAATGGAGAAAATGGTACTATCTACTTTGAAGGTTGTTATAAAGATTCAGTGACATAATACATGAACCGCGTTCAGCGTGGAGAATAATAAATGTGAATAGCTTCTCCATCTACCAGCCCCTCCTCTGTTATCCAGAACCAAGGTTCGAGGTCCAAGAGTTAGAATACTCTTGTTTCTAACTGGTCCAGTTAGAATACTCTTGTTTCAAGCTTAGTGTCATGACCTTCGCATAAAGTTTATATGAATTACATCTGGATAATCTAATTTTGTCAGGACTAGAAAAAAGTAGAGAACCCTGCTTTTAATTCTAGGTTGGATTCGTTGAAAACACAAGGGTGGAAAAAGGTGAATAGCTCATTGATTGGCTTTGGATTGAACCCCCTACTTTGTTCCTCGCTCAGTGAGTTCCGACTTAGATGGATCCTCCAGCCTGTAGCCTTAGCCTGAAAATCACAGCGTTCTGCCTGATTTATGCCAAATGGCATTTCCTTGCAAGACTCTTCGTGCCTGGAAGTGTCATTAAAGAATCGCAGAGCTAGGTAAGCATCAGATAAAGGGGAGCTTCGCCTTGCCTGCACATCAACACCGCTAAACGCATTTTTACAACGACCAAGCTGTCTGATGATATCATCGGTGGCAACTGGTCAGTGAAAATGTTTTTTAATTGTGACTTGAATGTGTTTATCAACCTCGCTTTATGACATCGAAAAGACAGCAACAGAAACACAGGGAGCTACAGTCCTCCGGGGAAAACATTAGTCATCTGTGAGTGTGCAGGCCCTGGCAGATGGTCAGCTCTTCTCCTGAAGTCAGACTTCCAAACCACCGTGCAGCGTCACTGCCAGAAACGAAGAGTGTTATCTTGACATTGAACATCTTTATAATAAAATTACTAATTGGTGACTAATAGCACGGGCTTTTGAGCTGAAAAAAAAAAAAAATCTCATGAAGGATGTTAAGCGCATATTTAATATATGGCCGCATAGTCCATAATTTAAAATTACTCTTAAAATCCTACCGGCGCTCTACCAGGGCCATCTTAGGTGTTCTCCAGGTGATCTTGCCTTGAGAATTTTAAGTGCAGTCCTGAAAAGCTATTTTTAAACATTCAGATATATCATAACATCACAGTAGTTACATTCCCATTTTTAACATCATTAATTATACCATTTCGCATTACACTTTCCAGGATCTCCCCCATTCCCCTCATATTTGGCAACTCCACAGCATCTGTCAAAACAAATTAGCACTTTGGGTGGTAGAAATATATTTTTTATGAAAGCAGAAAATGTGTCAGTATGGACAGAAGCTTAACCCTGATTTATTGGTTTGTTTTCTCGGGTTTCAGACCCAACAGGCAGAAGCGTTTGAACGGATTTTCCATTGGCATCACTAGTGCACTTGCAAAATATGTAAAACACATTCGAATTCCACCAGAAAGAGTCACTAATTATGATATGTATTTGCATATGTTTAATCACATATATCTTATTTCATTTCGCCGTTTCTGTAGGACTTCTCGCTTCAAGGAGGGGGTCTTTGGGGCTGGCACTGCATGCACTCGGCAAAGTTCCCTCGAGCGAGCATTCTGCTGCTGCGCTGTTAGTTTTTTGTGTTATCTTTTCCAATGAAATTTGAAATTTACAATTTTTAAATGATGTGTGTGAAATTATATGACTCTATTATGTCATAATATTATACATCCCAAAATATTGGTAAAGGGTTCGCTCCCTTCATCACCTCCCCCCAACCAGAGATCAGAGCATTACTGAGAAAATAATGATTAACCTTTAAAATCAGATTGGCATTTCTTTTTTCTCCAAATCTAGAATTAATACGCATTTTTTAATCATTAGTGTAATGTTCGGGATGATACTTTTGTTCTTTTGCCTGTTGAACTGTTACGGCTGCTAGTAACCCTTCAAATTGTTTGCTTCATTCAAGCATTCTTTCCTGAATAATTCATTAGGCATTATTATCCAAGCGTGGAACCCCTCATTTAGCACTGCTGATCTTTTCCTTATGTGTAGCTGACAGGCAATCAAAGTTTTTATCAGTGCAGAAAATTTGCAATTCAGAAATGTAGTTGCAGCAATTAGTAGCTATCAGGTAGCATTGGAAGGACAGCTTCATAAAAAGACAGAGTTGAATGAGCTCCACTGATGTTAGCACAAAAGTAATGGGTAAAACTAACCAGCTGTTTCTAAATTTACCAAATGGAACATTCCCCTCTTCTCAGAGTGGAGGCTTTAATTAACTTAGAGTTCTGTGTGGCTTCCCAGAGGGGGAAGGGAGTGGGTTAGGACCCTTCCTTCACTCAGGGCTGGTGTAACTCTCCTGCTGGCTACCAATGGGAGCGGGCTCTGATCTTCCTTCTAGCCCAGTCCTGGAGGCAAAGGGGTAACACTGAGAGATAGCAGGATTCAGTGTGGGAATGCCCATGAAATGCCAGCCGGGCTCCCCATTTTGGCATCTCAAATGGGATAGCTCTGGATGCTGCAATCTGTCTGCTCTTAAACTTCCACCTTCGCCCATGCGCTGGTCCCAGGACCCAGACTGAAGCTGAGGCCAAAGGGCTCATGCCTTCATTCCTTCGTTGGCTGATGAATTCATTCTTTTCTTCGGTCTTTCATTTCTTAGTTCATTTTCATGCATTCATTTGTCCATTAGTCCGTTAGATCACTTATCCATTCATTTGTGCATCCAAACATTTATTGAAACCTCACTGGGATGGGAACTTGAACCTGCCCATGGGGCTCCCAGTTCATTTTTCCCTTTGAGTCTGTCAGCAGGACTCACAGGACCCTCACCCCAGTCTCTCCATCAGAACCTGTTCTCAGGTCTGAGGAACCAGTTTTCACAAGGGGTAAAGCACAACCCCTCTGGCAGGGGTGGTTGCTGGGTAAAGCATTGGTGGCATCAGTCGGCCTATGAGGAAGGCTTTTTGCAATCTCTGAAGACACAGCAAGGGGCAGCCTCTGTTCCATGTCCACTTGAGGCTGTTGCAGACAGAACAGGAGTTCATCCTGGAGATGGTGTGAGATGCTGAGAAAGAGGGCCCTGCTCTCTACCTCCTACCAACCCCGGGATGGCCAACGTGCCAGCTGGCTACTAGGCTGTCACCCCAGAGCCAGGGAGAGGAAGAACCGAGGCCACAGAATAAAATCCACTGAAGGCCTACCTGGGATGACCAGGCAGCCTATGACTGCCCAGACTCAATCTTGTCTCAATTTCAACTTGTCTCAATAGGATTAGAGAATAGAATAGCACAGTGCTTTGTAGCCCAGACTTTGGAGTTAAACAGAGCAGGGTTCAAGTTCCATCTTTGCCACTTACAAACTATGCTTCTTAGAACCTTAATTTTTCTCATCTATAAAATGGGATATCACTCCCTTCCTCATGGGGTTGCTATGAGAATTAAATGCAAAGAAGAATAGAAACGGTGTGGTTAAGCATGTGGTAGGTGTTCAATAAACGAGCGTCACTATTATCAAGAGGCTGTGAGTTTCATTAGGGCGAGGACCATAGAGGTTAGGAGCTCAGACTTGAGCCAGAGAGATGGGTTCAAATCCTGGCTCTATTTCTTGTTTACTCTGGAAGCTTGGGCAAGGAACTAAACTTCTCTGTCTGTTTCCTTATCTGTACAATGGGAATATTAATAGTATCTACCTCATAGAGCTGTTCTAAAGATTAAATGGACAAAATGTGTATAAAGTTTTCAGAACAGTGTCTGGCATGGTAAGTACTACATAAATGTTCCTTATTTTAAAAAATATAATATTTTAAAAAATATTGTATCTTTCAGCATTGGACAATGCCTAGCTAGTGGCAAGGTTTTAATAAATATTCATTGAGCAAATGAATCAAAGTCTCTAGATCATAGTTCCCAAACCCCTTGTTTTACAGATAGGAAATCTAAGGCCTGAAATGACTCAACTAAGGTTACTGGCAGAAAAACGACCATGTTCCAAATCTCTGGACTCCCAGGCCCTCCCCACACTTACCCTGGAGAGTGTCTTGTCTTTGAGTCTTGATGACACTGCCAAGAAAGCATCCAGCCCCCTTCACCCATCTCCCCAGCTCTGGCTAGAATCTGTCCTCTCTTTTCTATAGTAGAGCAGACTGCATGGAGGGGCTGGGAAAGCACTGAATTGGAAGAGTGGTCTGGTTTTTGGACCTGCTTTGACCTCCCACAGGTCACCACCCTTCCCTAAGAGCCAAGGCTGGAAGACAGATGAGCTCATAGGGCCGAGTTTCCTATAGTCTTCTGACAGCTCCATTGTTGGGGAAAAACAGAAGCAGCTCCCTTGGAAGATGCCACAAGCCACAATGACCATATAACCGTTTGACTGTCTTATATTAAGTCCTGTTACCCTAGATTTTATTTTGGTCTCATGAAAATAATAATTCCCTACTTTCACATGCACAGTCCTGTTTCATTTCTAACAGAGAAAGGGAGCTACTTGCTCAAGGATGCACAATGAGCTGAGTCAAGAACCAATCTTCCAACTCCAGGTCTAGTTCATTTTTTACTATGCCACACTCCTCTTCAAAAGGGAATGCCCCCTTTGAAATTTGGAGAACCAAGGTCAAGAAGTATTTCTTTAGTAAAAAGACTTTCAGAATATCATGTAGCTATTAAAATGGATCTGTATGTATTGGAAAGGAAAGATGCCCAATGTCGAGTGAAAAAAGTGAGTTACGGAATATGTGTAATATAATTACATTTAAAATATACATGCATGCTTAAAAAGTCTAAGGAAATATTTAACAAATGACCTAACGATAATTATTTTTGAAGATGTAAGATAATGGGAAAACTTTTGCTTTGACCTTGATTCGTACTTCTGCATTCCTTGCCTTCCCCCCCTGACCCCCACCCCCACCCCCCAACCCCCCCGTCCCCGGGGAGCATGAACTGCTTTACAATCAACAAAAATGATGGAGATGTATTTCCCTAGAGGACACTAGACCAAGAGGGCCTGAGAAAAGAAGGTTGCCCTTCATAGTTAGTGGCTTGGTAAGCTTGGCTGTACCATCATATTTAAGTCCTATGGTGTAGTTACCAGGGACATCTGACGGATACTAAAGGGAAGAGACTGGGGGTGAGGGTGGTAAATGAGCAGACGTCTTGCTGTGTAAGTGGATGTGAATGAGGAGGGAGAAGAACCGGGTACCACACAGAGAAGTCCTCGATGACAGAGTGAAAAGTGCCCAGTAAATGCTCACATCCA
>NW_011888857.1:827877-852752 GCF_000151845.1 Pteropus vampyrus
CCCCCCCGTCCCCGGGGAGCATGAACTGCTTTACAATCAACAAAAATGATGGAGATGTATTTCCCTAGAGGACACTAGACCAAGAGGGCCTGAGAAAAGAAGGTTGCCCTTCATAGTTAGTGGCTTTGTAAGCTTTGCTGTACCATCATATTTAAGTCCTATGGTGTAGTTACCAGGGACATCTGACGGATACTAAAGGGAAGAGACTGGGGGTGAGGGTGGTAAATGAGCAGACGTCTTGCTGTGTAAGTGGATGTGAATGAGGAGGGAGAAGAACCGGGTACCACACAGAGAAGTCCTCGATGACAGAGTGAAAAGTGCCCAGTAAATGCTCACATCCACGAAAGGTCCTCAGGGCGTGGTTTGGCATATCCATCTTTGCCAACTCCTTCTCTTCAGGCAGAAAGAGAGAAGGGGCAGTGCTGGTGTTAGGAGAAGAGAACAGAGAAAGCTCCACAACAGGAGTAAAGGTATGGGATGCATGAAGTACCTGGAGGTGTGAGCCTGGGGCCTTATAAGCCTCTTGGTATGTTGGTACAATCCTCTTAGAGGACAATTTGGCACTTTTTAGCCATATCCAAATCAGTCATACCACAGGTGTATAAACTATTTTTGTTTTCCTACTAATGACCAATTTGTTTTAAAAAAAAGTCTGTGGAAAGAAAAAAATCTTACCCTTTGGCCCAGCACTTTGACTTCTAATAACTTGTTCTACATAAATACCCAGAAAAGTGTGCAAACGTATATATGTTCAAGGATGTTGACTGAAGAAGAAGACTAGCTCACACACACCATACCTTATGTTCTAGGAATTTTACATATATTCGTTTATTTAAACCTGACAAACCTTCAGAAGGTAGGCGCTATTATTATTATTCTCATTTTTGAGATGAGGAAACTGAGGCACAGAAAGGTTAAATCACTTGTCCAATATCCCAGAGCTATTAAGTGGTAGAGCTGGAATTTGAACCTAAGCAGCCAGGCTGCAGAGTCTGCACTCGTGACCAGAATGCTATACGGTCTCTCATTGTCGGAATTTTTTTTAATTAAAAAAAAAAACCAAAAAACCTCTGAGGAAAAAAGCTCTGGAAATCAACAAAGTGTCCACAAGTAGTATATTGTTTAAACTGTAGTTCATTTATACAAGGGAATATTATGCTTTTGTGAAAAGGACTGAGGACAATCTACAAGTGCTGACATGAAATGGCTTCCGAGGGAAATAAACAACGTGTGGAATGGTTTGTACAGTATAAGTTCGTTTGTGTAATAAAAAACGTGCATGACATAAATATATTTATGTGGAATTTTCTGAACTCACCCACAAAGTGTGATTGTGCTTACCTCTGAGAGGTAGAAGGAAGTAAGGGGCAAATAGGCGAGTTTTATGTTTCATTTTTTGCCTTTCTACAATTTTCAATTATTTTACTGTGAATATATATTATTTTTTTGTGATAAAAATTAAATTGGGACTACCTCACATCTATTATGTTGGCTATTATAAAAAAAATAGTAACAAGTGTTGGAGAGGATATGGAGAAATTGGGATCCTTGTACAGTCAGTAGAAATATAAAATGATATAGTCACTATAGAAAATAGCATGGCGGTTCCTTGAAACATTAATAGAATTACGATATGATCCATAAGTCCCATATATACCCAAAAGGATTGAAAGCAGGATCTCAAAGAAATATTTGTACACCTACATTCATTGCAGCATTATTCACAGTAGCCAAAAGGTTGAAGCAACCCAAGTGTCCAAAGACAGGTGAATAGATAACCAGAATGTGTTGTACATATGCAATCGAGTATTATTTAGTCTTAAAAAGGAAATGAATTTTGACACATGCTCAAGATGGATGATCCTTGAAGACATTATGCTAAGTGAAGTAAACTGGTAAATAAAGGCAGATACTGTATGATTCCACTTATATGAGGTACCCAGAAGAGTAAAATTCATAGAGACAGAAAGTAGAATGGTAGTTGCTAGGGGACGTGGAGAGAGAAATGGCGGGGGTTGTTTAATGGATATTCAGTTTTGTAAGATGAAAGAGTTCTGGAGGTTGGTACACAATAATGTGAATAAAATTAACACTACTGAACTGTACAGTTAGAAGTGGTTAAAATGGTAAATTTTATGTTATGTGTATTTTGTCACAATTATAAAACAAACTAGGGATTTGTTTTGTTTTTAGAGAGAAAAAATAACATCTTTCTAGTGCTACTCTCTAAATGCTTAATTGTACCCCTGAGGGCTTTCTACGTTTCTCTCACCCACTCCTCAGAAAACACTGTAGAAAGATCCAGAACCTGAGAGTTCAAGTTTCAGTTACAAACACAACCGTTTCTATTTGTACAGCACTCTAGTACACTCTCTGCACTTGGCTCCCCTTGCAATCCTGTGAGGAAGGCAGGATGGGTTTTCTGTCATTCTAATTCTATGGAGGGGCAAACTGAGGAGTGACTTGTCCGCTGTCAGAGGAGGGTTCAGAACTAGACCTTTGGCTTTGAACTTACCAGGTGTTGCCTGGATAAGACCTGGGAAGTGTAGACACAGGGACAGAAAGGGCAGGAGGCCCTGAAGGAAGTGGAAACTTCCATGGCCCCGGGCACTGTGGGCTGGGAGCAGAGCCTCTAGAGGGTTCCCATCCTTTGAATTACACAGCAAAATCCCCTCCTTCCCAAAAAGCTCTCTGGTCTTGACTTACTGAGGTATCAACTTCTGCATTTGCTGAGGATGTTAAAAACAAAAAAAGCCAACTATCATCTGCAGCCACCATTTTAATACCAAAAGAATAATCGAATAATCCTTTAAATGGAATAAAATTAGCTTTATAAAAAAATTACTATATTTTATGGTAAACCCTCATACGTTGTTGTTGGGATTGCAAATTGGTACGGACACTATGGGAAACAGTATGGAGGTTTCTCAGAAAATTAAAAATGGATATACCTTTTGACCCAGCAATTGCACTTCCGGGTATTTACCCGAAGAAAACCAAAACAATAATTCGTAATCATCTATGCACCCCAATATTCATGGCAGCACAATTTACAATAGCCAAGATATGGAAGCAACCTAAATGCTCATCAACAGATGACTGGATAAAGAACTTATGGTTCATATATACAATGGACTATTACTCAGCCATTAAAAATATGAAATTCTACCATTTGCAATGACATGGTTGGACCTAGAGGTTCTTATGCTGAGTGAAATAAGTCAGACAGAGAAAGATAAATACCATATGAATTCACTTATATGCAGAATCTAAGGAACAAAAAGAACAAATTAATCAAAAACAGACTCACAAATAAAGTGGACAATTTGGTGACGGACAGAGGCGGGGGATTAGGGATCTGGGAGAATGGGGTGAAGGGTTAAAGAGGTACAAATTAGTAGTTGATAGATGGTCATGGGGATGGGGAGCACGGCATAGGGAATGCAATTAGCATTAATATGATGGCTAGGTGGAGGGCCAGGAGAGAGAGGGAGCAATTGGGAGGATCGTTATATGAACTATATAGATGTCTAACCAATGTACTGTACACTTGAAACTAATGAAAATAAATAAATACATATTTAAAAATTACCATATTTTCCTGCCTTTTCACGTTTCATGAAACCCGAAAAAAGTATGGTGTCCACCATCATTTGAGGACTTCTAATCAAAATCGATTGTGAAGTTATTCACAGTATTTGTGACTGACAATGATTACGTGAAAAAATTTTAAATAATTTAAAATTAAGATTCAAGATTATCCCATGTAGTAGGTAAAATAATATCTCCCCCAACACACACCACCAAGATGTCCACGTCCTCATTCCTAGAACCTAGAAATATGTTATATTACCTGACAAGGGGGAAATAAGGTTGCAAGTGGAATTAAAGTTGCTAATCACCTGAACTTAAAATAGAGGATTATCCTGCATGATTGGGGTGGGCCCATGTAATCACCAGGGGCCTTAAACGGAGACGAGGGGAGAAGAGTCCGAACCAGGGAGATGGCATTGTGAGAAAGGTGACATTCGACTGGACCATTGCTGGCTCTGAAGAAGGTGAGTATCCACAAGCCAAGGAATGGGGCAGCCTTTAAAAGTTGGAAAAGGCAAGGAATGATTTCCTCACAGAGCTCCTAGAAGAAACACAGCCCTGCCAACATCCTGAGATTTATCCATTGAGACCCATTTTGGAGTTCCTACTACCAGAACTGTAAGATAATAAATTTTTGTGTTGTTTTAAGCCATTTAGTTCATGGTAATTTGTTACAGTGACAATAGGAAACTAATATGGATTTAATGCAGCCTGGAGAAAAGTATGATGACCACCTGCATTTGAGGACATGTGATCCATATCAGTTCATTCACAAATAATTTGTCATAGCCACCTTGTATTTCTTTTTAACTGAGCACTTACTTTGGGCTCTGCAATGTCTTCAGTATTTTATGGACACAATCACCTTCACTGACTCACCCATACAAACCTCCGAGGTACTATTACTCATATTGCTGGTTCACATACTTGGGAGGTTAAATCACTTACCCAAGTTCACCAAGCTGGTGAGCGATGGAGTCGGGCTTTAAACTTGTCATTTATATATTACCGATTGTACTCATGCCAGTGCATTGGGCATCCTCATGCTATTATTGTCACACTCAGAGAAGGTTGAGAACCCTGGCCACAATACCCTGCCACTATCCAGCAGTGGCTGTCTTCTCCCAATTTACAAAAACAAAATTAAAAAAAAAAAAAATTCAATGAAAAGGCATTTCTCAATTTAATTTCTCTGTACATTTTTCTTAAAAGTTTGTTACTTAGCTACCGTTGATCAAGTGTCTACAATGTACTAAACATAAGATGAGATGAAATACATCTTTTTTTTTTTTTTTTTTTTTTGGTCATTTGGTCCTCACACCAGTATTATAGTTCCTTTGGCAGAGGAGGAAACCGAGACACAGAAATGTGAAGTAACTAGTTCAAAGTCAAACAGCTAATAAACTGGCAGAGTATGGCCAGAGATACCTATGACTTCATGGCCAGATGTAGTCACTAGTTATATATTTAAACCTCTACACTTAAAACATTAATGCTTCATGGTTTTCTGCAAAAATCCCCATAATTTCCAGGTGACTGGACACTGGTCTGAAGAACCCTAGTTTGGGATTTTCTCTTTTGATCATCTGCTGACCCCATAAGCAGATTATTTATCAGGCCTGAGACAGGGCAGCTCTTCTCCCAGCTCCCTTGCACAATAAATTATCTTTAGACTTCTGAGGCTGAAAGCAAATCAGGGATTGGCTAACAAAACATTCTAAAGCGGGCGAGTCATGGCTGTCTTGCCTACAGGAGGTAGCCAAGTGCAAAGTCTGAGGGGATTCCAGGGGCTTTCCGTCTTTTCCTCCTTTCTTGCCCTGAAAACTGGCTATGCTCTCCAGGTGCGCGTGTAGTAGTAAAGTCACGGCTGTTCCAGCACATTAATGAAATGGATTCTGGGAGTGATAAAGGCCAGAGAATGGAGGCGCTAAGAGGAGCTTTTGTGTCTCCAACACTCTGACCCCTTTGATGAGACAGATGTTTGGGCCAGGCCCTCCTTTTGAGGGAGAGTTAAACCTCATTAAACAGCAGGACAACTTCCTCGGTGGCAATGGACAGCCCACACGCTGGTCTTCCCTGCAGCAGACGGGCTGGGAAAGAGGCGGTCTCCTGCCATCAAGCCCAGCACCCTCCGGAGACCCCAGAGCTGGTGTCTGTGACACGTGGTCACCTTGGAGGCTTTGATTTATGGTTGACTTTCAGAAAGACCAGCCTCTGATCTTGGCTGCCCGTCGCCTTACCATCTTTTCTCTGGGTTTGGAGGACTTTCTGTTAGGATCGATGAAATGGAGCCCTTCGCTGATTCGCCAGCATCCTAGGAGCTCTCTGCAGACAGCTGAGGGAAAATCCAGTACTAAAATTCCCCCCTTAGCTGAATCTCAGTACAACATGTGAAGAGGGCGTGTACCATCCCCAGACCCATCCAGCTTTCCCCGGTTTACTCTGAAGCATCAACTGTCCAGTTGCCTTGCCTGGCTGCTTTACAAAACAAAAGACATGGGAGTTCCCCAAGGATGACTCTTTCTCAGATTCTGCCAGAGAATCTATACAAAGTTAGGGTGTGAATTTGGGTAGGGTCAATTACTTTAACAAAATTGTGGATTTAGCATGAACTCCCTTGAACTGGAAAAATCTGCATGGAACATATCAGCCAATAAGAAGTTGGAAATGGGCCTAATGAATGGGTGGATGTAAAGAAGGAAGAAATATGTATCAGCTATGTTTAATTAAATAATAATTATTAACATGATAATCATTACTATTATTAATATAGTAATAAAATAATAGTTAATATGTATTGAGCGCTTATCATAGGTCCTGCACTGTGCTAAACACTTTTCACCTATTGACTCTTTAGTTCTTGCAGTGATCCTGTGTGGTCGATACTCTTATTATCCTTATTTTATAGGAAAGGCAACAGAGGCACAGAGAAGTTAAGTAACTTGCCCAAGATCACACAGCTATTTAATGACAAAACAGAGGTTTGAACCCAGGCTATCTGGCTCCAGGGTTCATTTCCTAACCACTATGACCTTGCCCTAAAAAACTGCCTAAACTAAGTAAAGGAGAGAGTTGCCCTTCATAAAACAAGGTAATCCTACTCAGGGTTCGGATCGGCCGCATAAGTGCATGACATGTGAATACACACATACACATACACACGTCGTGAACTGAGAACTCATGCAGCTCACACAATCTCCTGTCCCTATCTCTTGGGAGCCAAGCGACAGGTCTGACCTCCGCAAGCTTTGGGCCTGCCCTGAAGCTGGGAGACCTTGCTTCAGCCAGAGGCCTCAACCGGCCAGGCAGCTGCCGGGAGGTGGCACTGTGTCACTTTCTTACTCCGGAGCTTTTGTTTTCTGCAGGCTGCAGGCCTGAGGTGGAGAGGTTGATTTTGAGCAGTCTGTCGCCAATTTCCTTGATTTGAAATCTCACTCTTTTCTGTCACTTCCTTCAAATGAGCTTGGAGATGTTCATCAAATGACAGTCCTGAAAATGAGCCAAGCTTTCTCTTAATCCCATCTCAGGTTGGATTTGAAAAGGGTGTGTCCAAACAAGGATGTCATCTGTCAGAGTTACACTCAAGCTGACCTCTGGCTTTCAAAGACAGGGAGGAGAAACACACCAGCACTCTCAGCCACCTCGGGAGTGGCTTCAGGAGGGTCGTGAGGGAGGCTCTGGTGTTCTGGCTGAGCCATGGCCTCAGGCCCTGTTCACCAGGAGGTACACGGACAGTTCATCCGCCCAGCAATCCGAGGTTTAGCTGGTTGTACCCCAGGGTATCACAGCTCTCCAGGCCCTTGAGGACTTGCCTGGTGCTGGTCCAAGGTGGCCCACCTCTTACCATTCTCTTTCCAAAGAGCCAAGTTCTAGAGGGCTCAGGGCACTGCTGACATTTGCAGATCAGATGAGCCATGTATCAGAGAAATGACTGCCCAGCATCATGATGCTCAGGGTAGGAATAATGAGCCTAGAATAATCAAGTCTTTCTCCCTGTTTTCCAGATAAGGAAACTGAGGTGCAGAAAGGAGAAATAAATCACAAAGGGGGAAGAGCGGCAGCTCGTTCTTGGAACGCCCCTGCCAGGACGATGGCTACTATCTATGGTAACATAGAGTTTTAACCCTGAAGCATAGTAAGGGGATTAGAGCTTCAGATTCTGACAGACCTGAGTTTAAATCCCAGCTCTTTAAGGTACTATCTGTGTGATCCTGGAAAAGTCACTAAACAGCCCTGAGCCTCAGTTTTATCTGGAAAATGGGGACAATAATAGCATCTACATCATGGGGTTCTGGCGAAGAGTAAATGAGATAATGTACACATAGAAGGTGTCCGACATATGTTTCTTCATCCCTTTTTTGTGTGTGTTATTTTTAACCCCAATCAGAGAAGCTGGTTTAGGATTGGGCTGACACAGCGGTGAGCATCCAGGCACCATGAGAATCAAGCTGTGCTCCATATCCTGCCCTCAGACCACAAAGCTACTTCAATCTGGACTTGTTAAAGTAGAAAATTGTCTTTTCTGTCCTTTTAGATCTGGAAACGAAACCAGCCTTAAGCATAAGCAGGCATCCACATAGCAGGTGCTAGGGGTCTGGCAAGGCTCGCCATTTCTAGATCTTTCCCCTATCTTTCTAAAACTTATCCCTTGACAGCCATATGTCCTAAATGCTCTGAGCAAATGCTCTAATTTGGGTGCAGATCTTTCCTTGGTGCGAAGTCAAATAACCCTGTGAGTGTGACGGTGATATCAGTCATTAACACTTTAGTATGAATTTTTTCAATCAGACTACCTTTTTGCTAATATTTGCATTAAGGAACTAAGCATTTACATGAGGATAAGGAAAAGGCTGGAAAATAAGGGAATAATCTTGAGCATTAAGAGATAGCGTAAGAGCAGTGAGGGTGGAGAAGGGACACTGTAAGGAAATGCAAGGATCCAGAAAGAAAGGCAGGAGGGAATCAAGGTTAACTTTATCTACCTGGCAATTTTTGTGCAGCAGATGTTTATGTAGGTGAGGTGACTCAGGAGTACCAAAAGGCTCAATGTCCCCAAAATGGCATTCGTCAGGGCCTATGGAGATGCCTAGCCCTTGGACTTGATTTGGAGACTTTCTTAAGAAGCCATGAATTTAAACTCTTCTTGACTCAAGTAGGGCATGCTCCTGGTGGCTGACTTGGAAGGTGACTTCCATTCCGGCCACAATTTTTTACTATATGTCAGGCTACAGAGATAAATAAGATTCTTAAGAAGATCTCAGGCTAGAGTATAAAGTAAATGTTGTATACACGTCACTTGTACGCTAGCACGAAAACATATTCCCATAGTCTGAAAGGCCCTACATGACCTGGTTCCCACCCACTACTCCAACCTCACCTCATATTCCTTTCCACCTCTGTGCTCCAGCCACACCGGCCTCTTCCCGCCTCCCAAATATCTTACTCCCAATTTCTACTTTGGAACCATTGAACTGGTAGTTTTCTCTGCCAGGTACACTCTTGTCCCTGGTTTTCACAGGGTGGGCCCCTTCTGAAATTTCAGGACTTAGCTCAGAGGTTACCTCCTCAAGAGAAGCCTACCCTGACCCCCAAATCTAACCACACCCCACCCCACCCCACCATGCAGCCCCTTCTATTATACCACTTACTACTTACTATAAGCTCTGTGAAAGCCGGGAGCTGTTCTCTCTCCACAGCTGTGTTCCAGCAAACGATGAAAAGAAAAAACGCTGAAATATGGAAGCAACCTAAGTGTTCATCGATAGACAAATGAAGTACGTCTGCACAATGGAATATCATTCAGCCATAAAAAAGAAAGAAGTCTTACCATTTGCAACAATGTGGATGGACCTAACATAAACCAACATGGTATTATCCTAAGTGAAATAAGTCAGATAGAGAAAGACAAATACTACATGATTTCACTTACATGTAGAATCTAAAAAACAAAGTAAACAAACAAAACAGAAACAAACTAATAAATACACAGAATAAATTGATAGTTGTCAGATGGGAGGAGGTTGGGAGGATGGGTGAAAAAGGTGAAAGTGATTAAGAAGTACAAATTGCCAGTTATAAAAATAGTCTCGTGGATGTAAAGTACAGCATAGGGAATATAGTCAATAACAGTTATCGTAATAACCGAATAGTGTCAGATGGGCACTAGATTTATCAAGGTGACCACTTCGTGGGGTTTATAAATATCTAATCACTATGCTGTACACCTGAAACTAATATAATATTACATGTCGACTGTAATTGAAAAATAAATTTTAAAAAGAAAATAAAAGATGCTCAAAAGGCCAGCAATAAATGTGTTTCGAATGGATAGATTTTTATTTCCTTCTCTCTACTCTCCCTCATCTGTTCTCTCTCCCACTTAGCTGTTTTTCTCCTTTGCCTAAAATTTCCTCAAATTTCCAAGCCCCAGCTACAATTCAAGTGGAAAATATGTTGTTTCCCCTCAAGCATGACACCCTTTCCAGTCCCATTTCTTTCTTTTACTTCCAGACCCTTTCAAAGGTCAAATTCTCTGGCCCCAGCTCCTGCCTCACCTCCCACTTACATCTCAGCAGCTCATGACGGGCCTTCTACCCTTGGCTGACAAGATGCTCATAAGCAGGGCTGTCTCCAATAGCTACGCAGGAACTCCAGGGTCACCATTCCCACACATGAAGCCCTGGATAACTACCCCTGGAGGTGTGCAGCTTGCACTGCCACACCCGGCTGCCTTGCTCATAGCCACCTTAATCACCAACCATTTCCTTTTGTCAGTCTTCACCCTCCTTCATCTCTTGGCAATGTAACACGTTTGATTCTTACCTCCCTGGATTGATGAGGTGCTGTCTCCTCCCAGTTTCTTTCCTACCCCTCCATTTCTCCTTCCCAGCCTCCTTTCCTAATTCTTCTTGCTACTTCCTCTCACTAACTGTGAGTGTTCGGTTCTCCCAGGCTCTCTCCTTATCTCCACACAGCCTGCCTCAGAGACCTCCACCCTGACTCCCATGGTATCAACTGTCATTTCTACACAAATGACCTGTCTCTCCCTTCCTCACATGCTGGCTAGACACCCCAACTTAACATGATGGAGACTCTAAAACCCAACTTTATCTAACTCCCAACCTTCCCCAGGGTCTCACTCTGTCTGGATCAGTATTGAGGCCTTGTAAGAATGTATTGAGAAATATGGCGCTGAGGGCAATCCTAGCATCTTTTACCTGACAGAATCGTTCACAGCACCTCCTTCCCCATAACTGGATCCAAGGCTGCCTCATGAATAAACAGTTCCTCACAGTAAAAAACAGACTGGTGAAAGGGTGAGGAAAATATCCAGCCGAAACTGTCTCTGTTGGGAAAGAGAGAGCCTGATTCCAGGGACTTCTCGGGTCACTGGTAGTGTTCACGGAGGAGGGAATCTGTCCATACAGAGATTGGAGGGAGCTCGCTCTGACAGGTACAGAATAAAGAGTTGGCAGGAACAGTGAACATTTCAGAGAGAAGGGGAAACCCTGACAGCAGCCTGACCTGGTAGTCAGAGCCTTCTCTTTACACTTGACTTCCAATGAGGATGTATGACAAGAATCAGCACAAGAGAAAGAAGAGGAAGAAAAGGAAAGTGAAGGGAAAGTAAGGGAAGGGATAGTTGCCCTGCACTGGCACCCACCTGTCAAGCCGTGGAAAAATAATTCTGGAGCCCAGAGATGGATCTGGGCCCTGTTGTCTCTGCCCTGGCTAAGAGCTGCCAAGTCTTATAGACGCATGTGATCCCTAATCATCAGGTCAGTGGTTTTGGATGGAAGTGGGCATATTGTTCCCCAGAGACAATGAGGTAGTCTCTACTACCTTGGAAGAACTTCTTATTTCAAAGGTCCTCATGGAAGCCCAACTCAAAAGCTTTTCTGCATTTGTGAGCCTGTGGAGGCTCATAAGACACCCTGGATGCACTTTGTCTTCCTCTCTGTGTGGGGACTTAACTGATTTTCATTTGGCCATCTCCATGGATGGTGTATTTTCCCAGGAGAGTTGGCCTTTTATATGGAAATCGAGTTGGGACGCTAGAGATTGAACTTTTTCTCTACTAGAGTATGTCAGGGAATTCCCCACCAATGTGGAGGCAGATGTCCAACTCTGACAAAGCTGCATTTTCTGCAACAGCTGGATATACTCCTCAGTGACCAGCTTGAACCCAGGAATCCCAGTGAGAGAGAGAAAGACTTATTGGGACAGGAGCATGCTCCATTCAGGGGATGACAGCCAGGTACTTAGCACAGTGCTGCTCAGAGTGAGACCCAAACACTGTGCCACACACTGTTTGTTACTAAACCACAAGTGATAAGTACAGAACCTGGCATTAAACAATGGGAGACTCTTATAACAGTTGGACATTGCTAAGACTTCCAAGTGCGTGACCTATGACCTCAACGGTTGATCCAGGCTGGGTGTTGGCAAACACGTATAGTTAGTTACACATCGGGGCAATAGGACCAGGTATTGGTTGGAAATTTAAAAATCTGATGCATCACTGCAGAAAGTTTTAGAAATACTACTTTGGCCTATTAAAGAAGTACTGCCATAAAGAACCTATTTACTTTGTAAAATCCAGACTTATTTAACTATGAACTCCTTTTGGGGCAAGGAAGGGGGTGCTACCAGCATACCAAGGAACTGCTGCTCCTCAAAACACGCTTTGGAGCAGACACTCCAAATGCTGAGAACAAGTGAGTGGGTAATCCCTTGGTCCAGGATCTCCAAACATTTTCCTGGCCCCGAGTTGCACTTGGCTAGATGGGTCAGGGCCTTAGGTAACAACTGGAATAATTTTATGACTGCTCCTGATCACTTGGCGTCTTGGAAGATCTATTTTCCTGCTCCCAGAGGTCCAACTTTCATCCAAAGTGGAGCCACACGCGCCACCAGCCCATTATCTCAAGCCTCCGGTTTTAATTAAATTACAAAATGGCGCATCCGAGGTAACAACAGCACAACAAGGCCAGATAAGTTGGTCACTGAGGGAGAGGTATTAACTCCTTCGTGCCACAAGGGGCCCATTTACTGCAACCCGGAAGCGGACCAGGGCACCTGGGATCCAGGAGCCGGGTAACTTCTAATTCTTCCCTCTCAGTCTTCTGTACACTATAAATACAGACTTGAACTTTCTCTTCTTGAACTTTATTAGTTATATTTGCTACTTGGAGTGCCAAGACATACAAACAACTTAATTTTTCTTTCCTTGAAGTCAGTCGTATGCTAGTAAATGTGTAATAACTGGCTTTCTGCAAAGGGAGGGGAGCCCTATGTTATAGCATTTGCCACTTTCTGTGGTGTAAGTTCTCCCACCATGGCCCAATTCAAGCTGCCATTATGACCCTTCTGACTACGGAGTTGGGAAGAGAGACACACAACTCGCAGACACCGGAGCCAGTCAAGAGTCTCCTGCAAAGTGTTGCTTTAAAGTCTAATTCTCTCCTCATAATATTATAGCCTGATTTTTTTTTTGAACCATAGAATGTTTGAGCAGGAAAAGACCTCGGAGATAATCTAGTCTAAATTTCTTCATTTGACAGATGAGGCAACAGGCACAGAGAAGCAGTGACTTGCCCAAAGCAATGCAACGAAATAATGACATACGGGATTCATCCAAACCCTTTGGCCCTTTCATTCACACTATGCTTATCTTTAAACATATGGTCTCATTTAATTCTCAAAATAGCAAAGCAGGAATTATTGTACAATAGAAAAAGTAACTGATAAAAGGGTTAAGAATGACTCAAGGTCACAGAGCTACTAAGTCAGAGTCAGGTCTGTCTTGGGTTCGAATCCTTTAATTCCGTCAGAACTTCTCCACTGCACATTTCTGTTGGTTAACAGATGCCACCAAATGACAGATTCTCTTCTCTGATTTTTCAGCTCCTTAAGATTCTTTTTATTTTTTTCATTTCCAATTTCTATACTTTTATTTTAAAATTCAGGCAGTATGTTCCTATCTTTTGCTAAAATTTTACATCCCTCAAACATACTTTCAAAGTTACTTTTATTTGTTCTAAGCAAAGGGACAGGTCTTCTATTAAGCATGCAGCTCTATATATAGTCATGATTTTTATCATATAGCTTTATTTAACTTTTCCACTTTGTTTAGACTATCATCCCACACATAAAGTTATGTAATCTACTTACACCAAGATGCTTTCAATGTCAGCAAATATAGTTATCATCTGATATATTTTTTAATATGTCTTTGTGCAGTGGCTGATTGCTTTTAATCTTGATCCCTATGGGGTACCTGTGTTTTAATGTAGGTTTTAGAATAGACACAGGAATATCCCACAATTCATTTCTTGAATTCATGAAATATACATATATGTATATCTATCCTTTGTACAATGCTAAAAGAGGTTATCAGATTTGATTTCACAGAAACAGTATTTCAGCCCCTAAAGATTCTTGACCAGCAAAAGTCAAAAATGGGTGAGTTTCTTTGTTGATTTCTAGTCTGTCACTATTAATTTTCCATTTAAGTATTGTCCATAGCTGGCTTTAAAGATATATCCATGACTTAAGTTAGGAATCACGAGTTCTCCCGAAAGAAGAAGAGAATGCATATTGAGAAATAATTAGCCATCTCTACTATGATGTCTGAGATGCTGGAACTAGAGGAAAAATGTGAATGGGAAGGAAGGAAGAAGGAAGATGTGGAAAGGAAAGGCTACACGACTTGTGGGAAAGTCTAGTGTAAAGAGAAGAATTAAAATCAGCCTATGTCCTCTTCAAAGTCAAATAAATACCTGTATCACTCTAAGAAGTCTGCATGATTTAGGAAGTTCCTGGTGATTACTTTTTCAAAAATTATTTTGAATGGGATATTCAGAGGGTTTTCTTATGGTCGTTTGGAGGTCCACGCTTTCTGATATGTGATACCATCTTCAAGCTGTGTTGCTCAGGACTATAAATGTTATTGCCTATCTCTCTTCTGGGGAGCAGCATTTGGCTCTGCTTTCTGCCCACCTACACCCCAACCCCTGCTTCAAGTCATAACTGAGGCATTAAAAGGCTTGGTAAAGCGGAAACCAGAATAAAAGACTGAACAACATTCTTGAGTCTCAACAATGGTCGGCTGTGTTACCTAATTAAAGTGACTGCCCCTCTCATGGCATCTGTTTTGTTTGTTTGTTTGTTTTTTGTTTTGTTTTGTTTTGTTTTGCCTGAATGATGAGAATGTCTATACCTGCCCCCATCTAGACAAAAGTGTAAGATCTCAGACGAGAGTTCCCAGATGCTCTTTAAAGGAAGAAAGCAAAAGCAAGATCCAGCATCTCTGAGAGAGGTTCTTTGGAATTTTGCTGTCGAATTGCTTAATCCTTTAACACTTTTCAGCCATGAGACCTGAGGCTTGAGTTCTGGGAAACCTCTCCCTTTTCTGCTTTTGATTCTCTTGGGTTTCGCAAACATGCTCAGAGCATATGGGTCTGCTGCAGGGCAGGCAGTTTGCAAGGCTCGGTTGGTCCTCAAAGAAAGTAGAATCTGAGTGCATGGAAAGCCATGCGAGAGCAGGCCACAGATGTCATGAAAGCCTTCTGCAGGTATTTGTGTTCCTAGCCTCTCTCCTCTGCTCTGCTCCTTAAGAGAACCATGTCCGAATCATCTGTGTCCCTGGGTTCCCTAACATAGTGCCTGGCACATAGGAGGGGATTGGTACTTTTGGTTGAATCAGTGGCCTTTTTAATTCTGCTGCGAGGTCTGATTTTACCTTTTCAGTTTCTTCCTTGACAATGTTGAACTTTACTGAGCCTTTTGCTCCTGGAAAACCGTGATAGTTAAGAAATCTCCACGTCCCCCTCCACTCTTTTGTGTTCCAGGAAATGGCTCGCTGCAAAAATCCATCCTTCTCCATATAATTTAGATAAGACTCACAGATAACCCCCTTGTTAACCTGTGACAAGGCCAGACACAGACCCTCTACATCTATTTTTTGTCTCATACACGATTAGCTAAATTGATTGTCCCCAAAGATCAATATGTACAAATGTTCCCTAATTTGACCTAACCAGTTTAATCAGACTTCTCTTCTTCCTCCATGTTCCTGAACTTTGGCCCATCCTTAAGCACTGAAACATAAAACAACTCTTCCTTAATTTAAAGACCCCGCCAGAGAATCAGCTGACCTCTGGGAAAACCATTCCTTAATCAACTGTCCCATAACACAACCCACTCATCTCATTCCCTCACACTGGGTTCTTCCCAGCTTTACTTATTCCTTCCTGTAAAAGCAAAATTCCTTTCTACCTGACTATTGGGACACTTACTAACCTCATAAGCATTCTCCTTATCGCAGTAGTCTGCCTCCCTTATTGCAATTGTCTTTTCAAATAATGTCTCTCCTTACCTAAATCCAGATTTGTTTTCATTTGACATCCTCATCATCCTCTGCTTCAGTGCCCTGGGCTTCTGATCTTGACTTTGGCCTTGTAGCCCTCTCCTCATCCTCAAAACCCCACCCCAACAGTGTTATGACTCAGGACTTGTCACTGCCCATATTTCCCTCTCCACAATTTCAAAAGTCAGAATGCTTTCAGAGAATGTTGAGCAGAAGACTCAATTTAGAATATTCAACAAACGATGCCTTAAACAATAAAGACATTTCATCATCTCACCAAAAAAAGAAGTCTGGAGATAAGGGATCCTATCACTAATAATGTCTTTAAGAACCCATGTTCCATCTATCCACCTACTCTGCCATCCTTAAATATATATACATATACATATACATATACATATACATATACATATACATATACATATACATATACATATACATATACATATACATATACATATATACATATACATATACATAGTTCATAATCACAAAAATAGTGAAGATATCCCATTATCACATAATATCATCCAAAGCATGACAGAACTAAAGGGAGAAAGAGAGTTTTCCTTGAGGGTCACGCTCTTTATCATATAGGAAATCTTATTCAGAAGCCCCTTAGGAGATAGCCCTTATATCTCATTGACCAGAGCCATTCACATGGCCATCCCTAGACTCAAGAGAGGCTGAGAAGGTGAGTTGTTGGAATTTTCTGCCTCATCTACAGGTGGTGGTGGGCTCTGTCAGTGGAGAATGTCTGTTAAGTCTGTTCCACTTGCATAATCCTTTAGACTTGTCTTACACTCTCCAAGGAATCAATTAGCCAATCTGATCAATGGATTTCTGGGTGGATGGGCTAGAAGGCCCTTCCTTTTAAGTCTACTTGAAAAACTGAAGCTTTTCTGAGTGCAGTGACTCTGCATAACTGTCAACACTTCAGCAGCAAAGGTGGCAGTTTCAGGCTGATGGAGTGGTCAGATGGGATCTTGAGAACCTTTCAAATGAAAACCACTTAGGAGAACTTGTTCTCCAATGCCTCCATTTCTCCATCTGTAAAATGGGGCAATAATACCAATTACAAAGGGTAAGGTTGGTGAGATGGTGCTATAATGTGCCTATTGCATTGTCAGGTACATGGTAAGAACTCAGTACAAGCTCATTTTTCTCCTCCATTCAGAGGAAAGAAGTTTGAGCCCTGGCTTCAGACAGGCTGTTCTGCCTCCAAGTCAGAGCAGAGTAATAGATAACAGAGAGAGCCCTTTGCATCCCTCTGCCTTCCTGGGGAGGTTTTTCTCTTCAGTTCAATCCCATCAGGGTGCATTAAGTGCCTGCTGTGTGCAAGGTATTCCCCAGGGGGCTGGAAGGAGATTTCAGACACCATCTCTGCCAGGCTGAGTGTGTACCCAACCAGCAGGAGAACCAGGACAAGAGTTCACATAAGTATAAAGCAAGGCAGACATTTGACGTTCTGGAACTTGCCTCATTACCTCTGAAAGCTCCCTTGCATAGCAGGGAGTTAGCAAGATGTGCTTCTCGTAGACCCCAAAGTGGTGATTTCCATATTCAGTAACTGATTTTTTTATTCCCTTGCTACCATATGTTTTCTGTTTCAGAAGATAAAGCCTTTTGGAAAATTCTAATGCATTCTTTTCCCCAGGCATAGAACTGCTTTGAACAGCCCAAGTTAATTGGAAATTTTTCCTAAAATCACAATGCCTTTCTCAAAGTCATTTGAAAATTTGTGATCAATATTCAGATTGTCCCCATGATTCCAGCCATTGGGATCTTCACACTATTTAAAGTCACAGCCTTGTCTCTGAGAGCCCTGTTATTAAACTGTTGATCTGCAAGTTACTTTTTGAAAGTCACAAAAAATACAAAATTCTCAAACTGAGGACAGTCCTTCTCTTTAATTTAAAGCAAATTTTTCATTATGAGAAATGAAATGGCTCCATAGATAAAAACAGAATTGCCCCCACAGTGAGAAAGTAAAGGTTATTAATATATTCATCCATCCATTCATTCATTCATTCATTCATTCATCCGTGAACATTTATTGAGCACCACTATGAGCCAAGCATTCTGCTAGGCTCTTAGCTTGAGCTGCTATAACATAATACTGTACATTGAGTGGCTTTAACAACAAACATTTATTCCTCATAGTCCTGGAGGCTGAGAAGTCCAAGATCAAGGTGCCTCAGATATGGTTTCTGGTGAGAGCCTGCTCCCTAGCTTGTAGACAGTCACCTTCTCCATGTGTACTCACATGGCCTTTTCTAGGTACATGCATATGGAGAGAGTTCTCATGTCTCTTCTTTTTATAAGAGCATTAATTCCATCATGAGGGCCTCACCCACATGACCTAAAGTAACTCAGCCCCAAATACCATCACATTGAGGACTAGGGCTTTAACATTCAGTCCATAGCAGCTCTGGAGACAGACCTGCAGCCCTCCAAGTACTCCATGCCGCTTCATATTTCTGTGCCTTCGCCCATGCTGTTCCCAATGTCTTTTCCTCCACTTTTCTGCTTGGGTAACACCATGTCATCTTTCAAGCAAAGCTCAAATGTTGCTTCCCCTGTTAAACCTTCTACTGGACTACATGCCCTGGCAGACCTGACCACACATTTCTTTATGCTTTTATTCTACCATTTGGGTTCAAAAAGAGGCTTATAATGAGCTAGGCATGGTGCCAGGCATGTAGATATAGAGATAAATTATCAATAGTTCCTGGCTTCAAAGAGTTCACAGTCTAGGGAAGTAGACTGAAAATTACTAACTGCAGTAGAGTTTGCAGACACCACTATATGACTATGTGTACAGAACGGTGGGAGCATACAGGAGAGAATGAGCTATGCTATCCTGGGGGGGTGGGATATTGTGGTGCAAAGAAAAGGGGTCCATCAAGTAGGTGGGATAGTGTGGAGGTGGGGAAGACACCAACAAAAGAAGCAAGATACCCACCAATAGGTGACTGGGTAAACAAATCATGGTGCATCCATATAATAAAGTACTATTCATCAACAGAAATAAATGAACCATGAAATTACAAAAAAGACATGGAAGAATCTTAATGTACTTTACTAAGTGAAAGAGGCCAATTTGAAAAATTTACATACTGTACAATTCCAACTATATGACAGTCTGGAAAAGACAGTAAAAAGATCAGTGATCAGCCAGTAAGAGACAGGAGTGAATAAATAGAACACAGGGAAATTTTCAGGTGGTGAAACTATTCTGTTTGATGCTGAAATGGTGGATGCATTACATTATGCATTTGTCAAAACTCATAAAACTGTACAGTGCAAAAAGCAAACCCTGATGTAAACTATGAGCTTTAGTTAATAATAGCGTATCAATATTGGTTCATCGATTATAACAAATTTACTGTACCAAAAAAGATGTTAATAGTAGAGAAAACTGCGAGGAAGAGAGATACATGGGAACTCTCTGTACTAGCTGCTCAATTTTCTGTAAACCTAAAACTTTTCTAAAAGTCGTCTATTAATTAAAATACATATATAATCTTTAAACTTCCATTTCTATCAGTAAGGCAGTCTGGATACCTATGGAGATCAAATATTGCCATGAATTTTCTTTTTTACAGCTTTTCCCCTCAAGAAGTAGAGTCTATTTCCTCACCTTTGAACCTAGGCTGGCCTTGTGACTTGCTTCATCCTACAGACTATTGTGGGAGTGATGCTGTGTGAGTTCCAGGCTTAAGTCTTAAGAGATCTTTCAGTTTCCACCTTTGCTCTCTTGGAGACCTCAGCCACCATGCACAGAAGTCCTGGCAACCCTGCAGGAAAGGCCATAAAGAAAAAGGCCTTGAGCAGGAGTTAGCAAACTACAGCCCATAAACCAAACCCAGCCCTTCATGTGTTTTTGTAAATAAAGTTTTGTTGGCACAAAGTTCTCCCCATTTATGTGTGGTATATGGTTCCTTGTATATGACAATGGCAGAGTTGAGTAGTTGACAATAAGTTAGAAGTTAGAAATCAAGAAAAAACATAACTAGAATAATCCCATTTGTCTATGTGTTTAAAATCACACTTCCAAGATGACTTATGGATCTAAGAAGAAATGATAATGGACTTTAGAAAGTAATTAAAATGTAACATAATGAAAATATGTACAAAAACTTAGATTTAGCTAAAATTGTACTTTTAGGAAATGTATGGCCCTAACTGCTTTCATTAAATGAGAACATCACAAAATAAAGAAACCAAACATCCAACTTAAGCAGTTAGAAAAATAAGTCAAAGAAAGTAGAAAAGAGAAAATAATAAAGGTAAGGACCTAAATTAAGGAAAGTTTGAAACAAACATGGATATAGAGAATTATCAAAGCAAAAGCGAGGGCTCTGAAAAAACTAATAAAATACACAAATCTCTGGCAAAATTAATGTGTGTGTGTGAGAGAGAGAGAAAGAGAGAGAGAAGCCCTAAATAAACAATTAGTAATAAAAGGGGGGACATAACCATACATTTTACAGAAATTAAACAAAATAATATATGAACAACTTGTACTAGTTTTCTATTGCTACCATAATAAATCATCACAAATTTAGTGGCTTAAACAACACAAATTTGTGATCTCACAATTCTGTAGAGCAGAAGTCTGATAAAGGACTCGCTGGGTGAAAATCCAGGTATTGGCAGGACTGCATTCCTCTCTGGAGGTTCTTCGAGAGGATCCCTGTCCTTGCTCATTCAGTTCATTGACCATCAGCTGAGGGCCATTTCCCACTTCTAAAGGCCACCCACATTGCTTGGTTCATGACCTCCTTCTCCCATCCTCAACGCCAGCAATGGTGGGTCAGGTCCTTTCATGCCACATATCTCTGACTTTTCTTTTACATTTGTACTCCTCTAACCATAGCTAGAATTGATTCTTGGCTTTTATAGACTCATGTGATTTGACTAGGTTCTTTTCACTTGGATACTCAAGATAATTTTCTCATCTCAAGGTCCATACACTTAATCACATCTGAAAAGACCCTTTGCCATGTAAGGTAACATATGCACAGGTTCCAGGGATTGGGGTGTGGACATGTGGGGAGTTGGAGCATTATTCTGCCTCCCATACAATTCTAGTTTACAAAATTTGAAAACTGAGTGAAATGCGCAAATTCCTAGAGATATGTTATTTATAAAAACTGACTCAAAAAGCAATGAAAAGTTATGAGTGAAAAAAAATGAAAACTCCTATAACTATTTAAAATAATTTATTGAGTAGTTTAAGATATTCCTACAAAGAAAATATTCCAGATGGTGTCACAGGTTAGCATGACTGAAATTTCCAAGAATAATATTAATTCTAAACTTATACAAAGACTCTAGAGGATAAAAAAATAGAAGAAGCACTCCTCAGATAATTTTATAGGGCTTGTCTAAGCATAGTGGTTTCTAAATCATGTCACAAATTCGTTGACACTTCTATCAAAAAGTGAAGCCTCCCTTTGAGCCGACTTTGACTTCTTCGATACACAGGCTGTGGCCAAAGGGGTGCTGTATGAATTCCAAGGCTATGCAGATTCGACCAGTCGCTCTGCAAGCCTTCAGTAGAAGTCCACCTACTTGGAAGCTGCCATGCTAGAGACATCACAAAGAGAAACCACATAGAGAAAGAAAGAGATACCTAGGAGCCCCAGCTTTCTGGCTCCAGTTGTCTGAGTCTTCCCAGCTCAAGCAGCAGACATTTCCAGATGATTCCAGCCCCAGCCACCATCTGACTGTAAACACATGAGCAATCCCAAGCAAGAATTATATAGTAGAAATCAGTAGAACCCCAAAGTCATGAGAGGTAATAAATGATTGCATTGTTTTACACCACTAAGTTTAACATAGTTTGTTATATAGCAATAGAAAATCAGAGCAGACTTTTATGCAACAAAACTAAAGCAATACCTATAATGTGCAAAAACAGAAGAAAAAGAAAAATTATAAAAGTCCTAAACAAAAAATTGGCAAACTGAATCCAGCCATGTATAAACAAAGATAACACATACAGCTAAGTTGGGTTTATCCCATGAATGCAATATTAGAACATTGATTAACAAAATCTACCCCATTAGCAGATTAAAAGAGAAAAACCATATGATCATTTTAGTTAATTTTAGTTAATTTTAATTCAATAAAAATTAACATCTATTTAGATTTAAAAAAAAAAAACACAAAAATCTTCTTAAACTAGGAATATAAGGGAATGTCCATAATCTGATCATGGGCATCCTTGACAAAAAAAGAAAAAAACTACCACAAATATAATTCTTAATAGTGAAATGCTGAAAATACCTCCTTTAAGATGAAGAACAAGACAAGGATGGTTGTTATCAACATAGCTACTGCACTTGGGACTGAGGGTGTCAGTTAGCAAAGCAACAGCATGATAACGACTGGAAACAAAGCAAAAACTCATTATTTGCCAATGATTTAATTACTTACATAAAAAAAAAACCAAAATACAGAAATTTTAAAATTTGAGAGTTTAGCAGGGTTTCTGGATGCAAAAACAATATTAAAAAAGCTAATTGTAAATCTAAACACCAAAAATAAGTTCAGACATGTAATTTTTTAAAAATATCACTTTCAATAACAAAAGAAAATATAAAATAGATAAATAGAATGATCAAGCAAATGTGGTAAAATATTAACATTTGGAAAACCTAGAGGAAAGAAATTATTTGTCCTAATTTTACAAGCTTTCTCTAAGTTTGAAAATATTTTAAAGTAAAAGATTTTAAAACAAGAACTTCTGTCCATTAGAAAAAATTCCCCAAGAGAATAAAAAGAAAGCTCGAAACTAAAAATATATCAAAAACACATATGACTGACAATTAGTATCCAGAAAATTTAAAGCACTCCTCCAAATCAATATGACAGAGAAACCCAAAAGAAAAATAGGCAAAAGAGTTTAATAGATATTTCATAGACAAGGAAGTACAAATGGTCATAAATAGATGAAAAGATGCCTAAATTTATTAGTCATCAGTAAATGCAAATTAACATCATAATAAATACTATTTTAAACTCACCAGAATGGCAAAAATTTACAAATTGGTCAACATCGAGGTTGCCTGTGAGATTGGAGGACAATGGAAACTCTCATCCATTGATTATGGGGATTAAAATTAGTATGGTCCCTTTGGTGGACACTTGGGCATTATCGAGCAGAACACACACATAGCCTGGAAATAAACTCACAATTCCACTGGAGGTATTTGCCTTAGAAAAGCTCTTACACATATGTACCAACAGATATACACAAGAATGTTCATAGCAGCACTGTTAGTAAAGCCAGAAACAATGCAAATTTGCCCCAGCAATAGAATAAATTGTGACATATTCATACATTGGAAAGCCATGTAATAGTAAAATTGAATAAAACACAACTACATGAATCAATCTGGATGAATTGCTAAAACAAAATGTTAAAGAGTCAAGTCACCAGAGAATGGATAACGCATCATTCCATTATATAAAAATAGACAAAATTAAATAATATATACATATATCGATGATAAAGGAAAAAGAGCGAGAGACCTCAAACACAATGATAACAGTGTCCTGCTTCATAAGCTCATTGGTAAATATATAGGTTTGTTTTATCGTTACTCTTTAAACTGCATATATGTATATAAGTTTTTACTTTTGATATGTTTCACAATTTAAAAAATCTGTGAACACATAAAATATTGATGACACTTACCCTTAAAGTTGGGAGTTTACCTTATTTCCTCCTGTGGCACTGTATCAGTGGGCCAGTCCTGTGATATCCACTGCACACTTCCTCACTGCATGCCTTAGAGCACATTTCTTAACTTTTCCAAGCTGTGAAGCAGACAGCCATACCTACTTGCCAGGATAGTTAATGAGCATTAAATGAAGCAATTGACGTATGAAATGCCTAACAAGCAAAGGCTTTTTGATAGATGGTAGCTTTTAAAAAGTGGCAACCCTAAAAGAGTGCCTCGAAACATTTAAACACACTTTTCAACTGTTCTTTTTTTGACTACGTTGATACCAACCGCCCGGCAGCTCTCCCTGAGAGCTCTCCTTATTCCCAGTACTTTTGTCTGGGGATGTGATGGTTCTTATTCAAGGTGCCATGGATCCTACCAGGCCCTGCATCTTTTGCTTTCCAGCCTCACCAGAAGCATTTCTCTTTCATTAGGATAACTGCAGCTCTACTGAAAGGAGCCCCAACCTATTATTTAGTCTTGTTTTTAAAAATACACACTGGGCGCCTGGAATTGTCTCTCATTAGCAAGAAATAACAGCAATGGTCCTCAGCCCTTAACCTCCAGGGGGACTTTTCTTTTTCAAAACATTTTTTTTTTTAAATTCCTTCTACGTTTGAAAATTGAATAAACGCAGCCCGAGCTGAAGTCTGAGCCAATTTGGATGGGGAAGTTTCTTTATTAAATTTGACCCCAGAATACTGGCTTCAGGAAGGCCGTGTTGAGCGATCAGTAGCTCATTTTACCTGTCTGACTCCCCAGCTAGTTTAGACAATGTGAGCTCTTCAAGATCAGGAGTATATCTTACTTATTTCTGCATCTCTCTCCCACTTCATGCAGGCCTGGTATGCAGTTGATGCTCAATAAAAATTTCCTGAACTGAAAATATTACCCAAGAAAAATGTTTGATGGCCGGTGTCTACAGGTACATCCAAACAGCCTTTGAGGGTTAGCAGCAGGTTTTTACATCTTTACATAGTACTTGCACCATGAACTAATAACTTAGACAGATTAATTAACTAACTGATTAATTGGGGGGAATTGCGAACTACTTAATATCTGCAAACAGAAATGAAACAAGGCACCATGCTGGCTGAAATTTGACAGTAAATAGTTTCCCTTGGACTATGAACAAGAGAGAGTGAGGGTCCTGGTGCTGATGTCTAGAA
>NW_011888857.1:852802-858666 GCF_000151845.1 Pteropus vampyrus
TTAGACAATGTGAGCTCTTCAAGATCAGGAGTATATCTTACTTATTTCTGCATCTCTCTCCCACTTCATGCAGGCCTGGTATGCAGTTGATGCTCAATAAAAATTTCCTGAACTGAAAATATTACCCAAGAAAAATGTTTGATGGCCGGTGTCTACAGGTACATCCAAACAGCCTTTGAGGGTTAGCAGCAGGTTTTTACATCTTTACATAGTACTTGCACCATGAACTAATAACTTAGACGGATTAATTAACTAACTGATTAATTGGGGGGAATTGCGAACTACTTATTATCTGCAAACAGAAATGAAACAAGGCACCATGCTGGCTGAAATTTGACAGTAAATAGTTTCCCTTGGACTATGAACAAGAGAGAGTGAGGGTCCTGGTGCTGATGTCTAGAATGAGGGGAGTCTATATGACTTTGTTACCTATCTTTGATGGAAATGATCTTCCAGCAGTCACCGAGGGCACTTGTCAGCACTTAGAAGTCATTCCTGTATTCCAAGACCAGCCTCTGTTCATAGATCCAACCCCTGTCCCAATACCAGAAATTCCTGGTAAGTCAGGAGCTTAGGGACTTTCTAGCCTGAGCGCTGTCTGCCTATCTAGACTGAGAGCTCAGCTGAAAAGAACCATCCTTGTTAAGTCTGAATCAATGAGGAACTCCCTTGACTTTCAACTCAGACTGAAAACCACAGTGCTGGGTGGAATGTGCTGATTGACTTAAGTCCATTGGGATGCACACCCAAAACTGGAGAGGGGTCAGCTCCCCCACATGACCAAGAAAAAATGCTGCTAGGCAGCACCATAGAGCCAATGTCCACTTACCACCACCAGATGTGTATCTGAAGATCAGTAATTTTGGGTGGGAGATTTGGGGGTCATAGTGCTGAATGGTAATCCATCAGAGAAAGAGCGCAGCCTAGTGGAACTCCAAGGGCCAGGGTGGCCACTAACTTGCTACTTGACCTTGAGCCAATCTCTTCTTATCATTGGTCTGCCATTTATTTCTCTGTAAGAGAAGGGAGCTGGCTAGGCAATTACAAATCCTTGTCAAGTCCTAACATTCTACAGGGTTCTTATTTCTCATTCCCTTCTGTCACCTGAGCAGGTATGAGAGACAATAATTACCAGCCCTGAGATTACCTCAGTGGTTCTTTTGAACAACAAAGATGAGCTTGTTTCTTGTCACTTGTGAGGGGACTGTTTAATTGGGGTCAAATTCTTTGAGATTCTTTTTATCTGATTTCTAATGGTGGTGGTATTGTTAAGCAATATTTGAATATTTGGGAATTTTAAGTGATTCTCTAGACTTTTCCCAAAACTAAGAAACATGACTTATTCAAATTTGGTAAACTGGACAAAATGTCATATATAGAAAAGCCACGAATAAATTGAATGAATTAACCTCATTTTCTCTAGAACAGAAACTGTGTCTTACTGAGTTTTGTATTCCCAGTACCTACTGCCATGTTTGGCATGTAATATGAACCATCCACTTAGTCAAAAGATAGTCAATGAGCACCTACTATGTGCCAGCAATCTTGCAAGGTCCTAGGGATACAATCATAGATAAGACAATCTTGTAAGGCCCTAGGGATACAATCATATAAGACAATGTCCCTAGGGATACAATCATAGATAAGACAATGTCCTTGATCAAGTAGCTCCTGATCAACAGTAAACAGACAAATATGATCAGCAACAGCTAGGAGAAGAAAAAGAACAGAAATTACAGAGAGCACCCAGCCTAGTCTTGGCAAGTCAGGGAAACCTTTGTGGAGGTGACATCCAAGCAGACCTCTAAAGGTTGAATAAAAGTTGCTCAAGCAAGGAGCTCGAAGTGCTGGAACTCCCCCATTGAAGTATAGCATGGCAAAAAGAGGGATGGGGTGGAAGTGAGGACGGGAGAGACACAGAGAGACGGAGAGACAGAGAGAGAAAAGCAGAAATCTAGTTCGTGAGGGCCTTGCTGTCTTATTAAAGAATTGCCTTGTGGGCAGTGTGCAGCCAGCTGTAAGTTTTAAACAGGGAGTAAACACATGTGCATTGATTAATAAATGCTGGTGTATATTTTCACATGAAAATTTCCTCATCAAAAAATACAGAGGTTGGATTAAATGATCACCAGGATCTCTTCCAGTTGTGACATTCTGTGAATCTCTAAATTTCCACTCTGATTCGGGTCAAAGTCTCCTGATATTTGCCTACTTTCACCAGCAGCAGAGGTTGCTCTGGGCAGAATAATGGAATCAACAGAGCATGTGGTCTCTTTCTCTCTCCCCACCCCCTCCACTAGATGGATAAACGCATTCCATTACAGAAGATGAGACCACTTCCTTGTGACCAGCATCGCACCAATCCATCCATCAGCCGGTTAACAGTGGCTGAAAGCCACTTATCAAGAAGGCTCCTGCCCTTATCACTGTCACCGGCTGCAAATAAACATCGAATTTATGCCAAGTTTCCATATTTAACCACATTTAAGTAACTGCTGATACTTTTATTGCATGACATTTGCACTTCAGAATTTAAAATTAGACACGTGCACACAGCTCTTCCACAAAATAGGAAAGCCTGGGTTGTTTGGAGCCTTCCTGCAATTTGTTTTCCAAGAAAGGGAGCTTCAAAGTGAAATTCACAGAACACAAGAATCTCGTGTACTCTAAAAACAGTATCGACAAGAAAGAGATCAGGATGATGTACTTTCATTTTCCTTTCGAAAAGCAGGTGCCTTGTGTAAAAGCTATAACACATCAATAATGGATGAGACGCATAAATGATAAATCAAAGTCAGAAAACACGGTCCTCTGAGGAGCAGCAACATCTTTTTTTAAAGCTGAATTTGACAGTGTAAAAACTTAATTTTACAGTGTAAAAGCTAAATACAAATTTATTACTTGATGGTGAAAAAGAATTTTGATTTAGACTGATCATAAATTAACAAGCACATATTAATGGCTTAGTGGTGTGGGTGCAAATTCTGGGCCTCTAGGTTTAAAAAAAATTATTTGGGATGAATTTATTCATTTGCAAAGAAAATAATTCAATAAGATTTGGGGAATAAAAACATGAGGTATTGATGCTCTTATTGTGATAACATATCCTTTCCAATCCATAATTTTTTCTTATATTTCCTTTTTAGTTCTCAATGACTTGCAAACTTTTTATTTCTATCCCTTAGCATAGCATCTGGAACATATATAAATATGATGTGCATGAATTATAGAATAAATAACAATCGTTTAATGTTTATTGAGTGGTAACTATGTGCCAAGCTATGTGCTAAATATTCTGTAGGCATTATCTTATTTGATCAACACAGATAGACTTGAGCTGGGTATTGTTAACATCCCTATTTTGCAAATAAGAAAGCTGAGTCCTAGAGAGTTTAAATAATTTGATAGTTTGTATGTGGCTGATAGTACTGGTAAATGATTAATCTAGGTCAGACTGGGGTTCTATTTGAACCCAGAGCTTACATGTTTAGCCACAATAAGATGATGAATTATTAAACTTGCTGTTTGGTCCAGTGAATTAATTAAGAGGAGAGCATTAGTGGATTGAAGGCTCAAAGTCACTAAAAATAAAAGGTACTAATAGATTTTTCAGAGCTTACCATCATATAGAGCTCTGCAACTATATGCTCCTTCAATAGTCACTTATTTAACACCTAATGTATGCTACACAATGCACTAATCTACACAGTCCAATAATATGGTAGACATCAGCCACATGTGGCTATTTTCATTTCATTAAAATTAAATAAAATTATACTTCACTTCTTCACTTGCACTAGCCACATTCCAAGTGCCCCAAAGCCAGTTGTGGCTACTGTGGTGGACAGTGCAGATATAGAAGATACAGCACGTTTCCATTGTCATGGAAAGTCCTGTTGGACAGTGGCTTGTGACATTGCCTGGACACAAGTAGAAGCAGGACACAGAACCTGCCTCTAGGAGCTCGTTCTCTGCTGAGAGAGAATGGCATGCAAATTAATGGCTACGATCCAGTAGGATACCGTGGGTAGAGAGAAGAGGTTCTGAACCCAATTTGGTGGAAGATGAAAGGGACACAGAAAGGGGAGAAGCAGAAATAAGAAAGTTTCACAGAGCAACAGCTATCTGCTCTGAGTCTTGAAAGAAGAGTAAGAAATTAGCCAGCAGGAAAAGATGGGACTTCAGATAGGAGGGAGGGAGCTCCAGAGAGAGGGAACCAAAAGTTTCAGGGCTCAAAGTGCAGAGGGAGCAGGGAATGGCAGGGAAAGGCAAGTCACTTGGAAATAGTGTTCCATGGCAAAGTGTAGAGAGATGAGGCTGGGGGAGGCCTGGTATGCCAGGATAACAACTGTCAGTGTCCAGGATGTGGCAGCATGCAGGGACAGCTACGAATAGTAACTCTGTGTTGGGTCAAAAAAGATGATGTAAGAAAGTGTCTAATGATTATTTTAATGCTAGATTCCACATCAAAGTAAAGCTGCAGGCTCTATTTAGCTGGGATACTTACTAATCTAATACCTCAAGTAGCTCTAGAAATGAATCTTAAGATCTCAGAAGTGTGTGTGTGTGTGTGTGTGTGTGTGTAAGAGAGACAGAGAGACAGAGAGAAGACAGGGTAGTATTAACATCAGATACTTCTCTGAATGGATTACGGGTCTGCTGGAGTTTGACTTGAGTCTTCTTTCTTAAATCCCAATGGCCATTCTCCAAAAGGGTGTTTGCTTATTATTATTTGTTGCAAATTAAGTTAGAATAAGTGAAATTTAGGCATCAGCCAGAGCCTTCCTTCAGGTCTTTGACATATCTACTGTCTTCTCAGCATTCACGTCTTAGGTCTCCCTATCTAAAGATTCTCCTACCTTCGGCAGCTTTGTAGTACGTCTTTCCATTTTATTTCTTTCAGAGCACATTTTATGATCTGAACTTATATTATTTATTTATTTATATGTTTGTTTGTTAATTTTTTTATGTGCTCTCTCTACACCAGAATTTAAGCTCCTTGTCAGCAGGAACCTTTCCATTTGTTCACAGCTCTATCCCCTTGTGCATAATAGGCACACTAAACGTAAATGAAAGAAATGAATGAATTCAGCACCTACTGCAATAATTAAAGTTGTCAAGCAAGATAACAATAACAACAATAATTGCAATAGTAGTAGTAATGGTACAAGTAGCAGCTCACATTTAATGAGGCCTCATTACATGCCAGGCCCTAGGCTAAGTGTTTGAACGTAATATGTTGGGTGTTTCTCATGGCAATCCTAGGAGATAGCTCTCTTATAAACCTCATATTACAGTTGCGAACACTAAGATTAGAACTAAAAAACTCACCCTGGTCACAAAGTTGGTAAGTAGGGAACTAGGAATTGATAGCAGGCCTCAAAGAGTTTATCACCTGAGCTCCTAACTTCTTCACATTGCGGTCTCCTCTTTCCTGACTCGGCCTCTCAGATTAAAAGATCAGCAAAATGAAGTCAGGAAGACAACCGACTTCTGGGGTCACACAGTTGTGTGTCAAATGAAGAGTTTCTAAGTCGTCTTCTGATTCCGCATCCACAATTCCTTGCCCTCTTTGCTTTGCTGACTCCTCCTCAGATTTGGGGGCATTGCATCTTGAAAGATTTATCAACCTTAGTATCTTCATTTGGCTCAAGAATACGCTCAGAACAGTGCCTGGCACGTGGCTCAATCAATATTTGCTGAATGAATGAACACTCATTCACTAATTTCAATATTTTTTTTCGGACACAAGGTTGCATGGTATCATGCTCTAGGGAAATATTTCTGACTAAAATTTGTTGGGTTAGTCAAGTAAAATTACCAATGACTATTATTCAAGTAAAAGTACAAATGACTACTCTCTA
>NW_011888857.1:858716-863967 GCF_000151845.1 Pteropus vampyrus
ATCTGAACTTATATTATTTATTTATTTATATGTTTGTTTGTTAATTTTTTTATGTGCTCTCTCTACACCAGAATTTAAGCTCCTTGTCAGCAGGAACCTTTCCATTTGTTCACAGCTCTATCCCCTTGTGCATAATAGGCACACTAAACGTAAATGAAAGAAATGAATGAATTCAGCACCTACTGCAATAATTAAAGTTGTCAAGCAAGATAACAATAACAACAATAATTGCAATAGTAGTAGTAATGGTACAAGTAGCAGCTCACATTTAATGAGGCCTCATTACATGCCAGGCCCTAGGCTAAGTGTTTGAACGTAATATGTTGGGTGTTTCTCATGGCAATCCTAGGAGATAGCTCTCTTATAAACCTCATATTACAGTTGCGAACACTAAGATTAGAACTAAAAAATTCACTCTGGTCACAAAGCTGGTAAGTAGGGAACTAGGAATTGATAGCAGGCCTCAAAGAGTTTATCACCTGAGCTCCTAACTTCTTCACATTGCGGTCTCCTCTTTCCTGACTCGGCCTCTCAGATTAAAAGATCAGCAAAATGAAGTCAGGAAGACAACCGACTTCTGGGGTCACACAGTTGTGTGTCAAATGAAGAGTTTCTAAGTCGTCTTCTGATTCCGCATCCACAATTCCTTGCCCTCTTTGCTTTGCTGACTCCTCCTCAGATTTGGGGGCATTGCATCTTGAAAGATTTATCAACCTTAGTATCTTCATTTGGCTCAAGAATACGCTCAGAACAGTGCCTGGCACGTGGTTCAATCAATATTTGCTGAATGAATGAACACTCATTCACTAATTTCAATATTTTTTTTCGGACACAAGGTTGCATGGTATCATGCTCTAGGGAAATATTTCTGACTAAAATTTGTTGGGTTAGTCAAGTAAAATTACCAATGACTATTATTCAAGTAAAAGTACAAATGACTACTCTCTAGTTTAGAGAGATTTCAATACGTGAATGGATAACAGCAATCTTGGTGTGGGAAATTAGGTTATGCAAATACCTTCAAAGGCCACATGAGAAGCTATATACATTTGTGGGAATTTATTAGCAATTCTTACCTATTTTCTTTCACATGCTCTGTTTTACATTTCTGCTGCATTTAAGTTGAATGCTCCATCCAGACAATCTCCAGAACAAACATAACAGCCAAATGAAGGCTAGTGAAGAAGCAGTGATTTTTTTTTTGTTTTTTGTTTTAATAGTAAGCTTAAGTGCCTGAGCAAATTACAGCCCAGCCAGCCAGAGTGGCAATGAGCCATTCCAATTGTAAATAAACATATGCATGGCCTGTGGACAGCCAGGGTACATCAGAGACATCGCAGGCAATTCATCAGAGCCTTCAAAAGGTTAAACCAAAAGGCAAGATTGAATGGAAATTGTGTCCCCAGCACCTAAAACATCAGTGACTGAATTGATACATGGTAGGTACTAAAATAAATATTGGTGAATTGATACATGGTAGGTACTAAAATAAATGCTGAATTGATACATAGTAGGTACTAAAATAAATATTGGTCAAACAAATAAACGAAGAAATAGGTTTGGTTTCCTAAAAATGGCTTCCATGGTGGCCTGTTTACCTAATATTAAGGATCATGTGATTCTTGTAGAGGGTCATGAAGGCTCAGCTCCTTCCTCTACCAAGGCAATGATTCGTTTCAGATTCATATCCTAGAGAAAAAGCTCCAGAGAGCACCCTAAAAGAAGAGTGAATTTTAATGGACACTTGTTCTTGCTTGGCTGGCATTCACCTCCCATCTTCAGCTAACACCCTCCTCATTCTTTCTTGAGGGACTATTTCCCTCATTCTCAGTCAGTTTTGGTCTAGGTGGAGATGATTCCCTGTATAGAGCTCTAGGGAAAAGAATGTAAGCCAGGCTGGGCCAGACAGAGTATAATGTCCTGCTGACCAAGTCACATTAGTCAGTTTAGGCCCATCAGAGCCAATAAGTCTCAATCCTGGAATTTTTCTGGAACTGGTGGGAAAGAGGTAAGCTTTTCCTACCAGAGTTAAAGAGGTAAAGCAAAGATGGGAAGGTAGAGTGAAGATGGAGCTTCTGGCATAATCATATGAGCAAAAGCAAAGATCTTGCCTAAGAATTAAGCCAGTGGAGAGTAAAACAAAGCCAAAGAATGGGGAGAAGAAAACCAAGGCCCTGGATCTAATCATTCCTGAATGCATATTACCTCTGGAGTTTTAATCAGATGAGCGAATAAATGGTCTTTTTTGCTTCGATGTGTTTGATTCAGGGTTCTAATATTATATACAAACACCACTGTTTTGAAAGGTAAGAATATTTCATACATTGCCTCAACTCAGCGTCTAGCAATCACCGATCTTGTGGTGCCTTGATAGGTATATCAACATAGGGAAAAGAAAAGCCTTAGAAATATTGAACAGCCATTAAGTCTGCCCCCTCTACCAACATAATAATTACTACTTCCCATTATGGATTAAAACCTACAAATCAATTTTGACTTTCTCCTAATTCTGGGACTCTGACCTGAGGGAATAATCTTAAATAATAAAAAAATTTTATACTCATAGATATTTTTCATAGCATTATTTATAATTAGATAAAACCAGAAACAACCTAAGTATACCATATGTGAAAATGGGCATAAATTTTACAACAAAATGTTATATTGTTATTAAAATTACATTTATTAAAAGTCTTCAATAACATGTTTACAGCATAATGTTAACTGGAAAAGAGCTGGAAAAACTCATAGGTATTATAAAATCACACTGTGTTAAATGAGAAATCCATGAATAGAAAAAAAAAAAGGAAAGTAGTTATTTCCAAATGCTAACATTGGTTATCTTTAAGTGGTGGGACAATGAACGATTTTCTTCCCTTTTTTTCTACTTAGTTGTAAATAAGAATCTAAATTTTCTGTAAGTAACAGGTATTACTATATAGAGAAAAGAATGTTATTAAACTTTTAAAATAATTTTCCCTTCCAGTTCCCTGACAGAACTCAGCCAGCCTTGACTTGGAGACATTAGGCCTGCATCCTTTGGACCGTGAAAACTGGTGGGTGCACACAAAAGATCAGAGACACAGGCATGAACCCCTTGCATCATTGAACTCTGGGCATGTGTCAGTAACTCATTCGATGAGTTTAAAATGATAATACATTAAAAGCTCTTATACTGATATACTATTACTCCCACAGGCCTAGTAGCAATAGCTGTTATTGGGAGTATCATTTCATTATCAACCTTACTAATGAAGAAAGTTAAAGACAAATCCTTAAATAAATATTTCTCAGAATGATGTTTTTCAGGTACTTTTGTTTTCCAGGGATACAAATAGAGGTCTTCTAAGGCAGAATATGGAGATTCCAGTTTCCAGAATATTCATTCTTAAAAAAAACCAGTAAGCTAAACACTGAAGGGACCCCGAAGTTTGATCTTATCCTTGGCCCAAAGAATCGGAAAGGTAAACAGGCCAGGCCAGACCAGGAGAAGCAAGGGGACACACTGGGGAACTCAGTGGGTGTGGCTATGTCTGTCATTAGTTGATCTGAGTACAATGGCTCCAGAACCATAAACTTCATTGGGGCCCTGGGCAAACAAACAAAACTCCCCCAAATGCCAAACTTCCTGTCGCACTGTGCCCATTGGAAAGCCTTTTTTTTCCCCTTGATCATTCAATATGTCATATTCTGGGCCCTATTGCTAGAACAGTGTACTAAATAGATATAAATAGGAAAAATAATACAGAATTACCTGGATGGGACCTGCAAGCAGGAAACAAAACAAAACAAAACAAAACTGAAATGAATATTTGTCCCAGAGGAGAACGAATACTGGGGAGTATTTGCTTCCGCACATTCTTCACTTACTTGGGACAAATGGAAAAGCAGCAGGTTCTCTGCAGAACTATGAATTCAGAAGGCTTTCTTTTTGGTCTCCCTTATTCCATCAAAAGCTGGTGTTAAGAATGACTGTGGCAGCAGTCACATCAGCCTTAGAAATAACTGTACTACTTGGTTACACCTATACATTAAGTGTGTGAAGTGTCTGCAGCAGGCAAAGGCAGCTGATTCCAGAACAGAAAAATGATTATTAAGCACTAATCATGAAGCAGTCTGCACAAAAGCCTTTACACACATCTAATCCTCATAACGACCCTATAAAATAAGTATTATTAGCTCCTGGGATGTTACTCTCTATTTTACAGATGAAGAAATTAAGGCCTATTGAGTTTAAACAAATCACCTTTGGACACACAGAAATAACTGATCCAATTAAAACATGGGACAATCTGATTCCAAAGCCCGTGTCCCTGACAACTTTTGCTCTAGAGATGACAACCTAAGCATATCCTATTCTCTGTGCTCTAGAAATACAGGTCAGAATGAAACCACAAGTCATTCTACAATAAATATGTATAACAAATCATCACGTCGTGTGCTTTAAATATTAACAATATATTTATCAATAAGGTTTTAAAAAAGAAAAACAAACTAAGCTACAGTTAAAAGGAAAACACAGCCCCCACAGGACTCTCTGGCCCACCCAGCATTCAAACTTCTATTTGCAACCTGGTTTCTCAACGGGCAGTGAAAGGCAGCATCAGACTCTGGCAAAAGATTCTCAGATCTGAGCTGACAGATAGGAGAAATGTTTGGAGACAGTAGTTTCTGGGAGAACCCGAGATCTCACATCATAGGCGTCCACTCAGGTCACTTACACAGGGATCCAGGGGAAGACCTGGCTGTGTGGTCTGCCAGCAAAGAAACCCGCAGAGGCTCAGCGAAGCTGGGTAAGGAATGGTCCACTCCCACTCCCACGGTCAGCACCTCTGGCAAGTGTTCCTTCCAAGAGCTACTTTGCAGACTTCAGTGCCCAACTTCTATGAGAAGTTGTCTCTCCATGGTCTCAGAGGTGCCACTAGTAGACCAGGGAGTCAGGGGAAGGAGTAGTCAGGGCCTCTTTTCTTGCAAGCCAGTCCCTCCACCTTGAACATGCATAGAGGACCCAGGCCTTCTAGACAGGCTCCTCTGGCAATTTATTTATTGTTTGTTTGTTTGTTTGTTTTTTATAGCATCTCTGTTTCCTAACATAGGAGGAAGATAAAAGAGAGCTAGAGTCCCAGTCCTGAGAGCGAAGCCTCCTGTATAAAACCGTTCATTCCTCCCAGAGACCGCTTTCTTCAGGAGGAGCTGGGTCAGGGAGACTCTGGGAAAGGAGGAGGATGGAGGATGCTGTCATGGGCCACAT
>NW_011888857.1:865399-866852 GCF_000151845.1 Pteropus vampyrus
GTTGCTTCTCCCAGGCCATGCAGCCTTCTTCCATCACTACCTACCATTTATGGGCATCTCTGGCCCTTTGAGCTAAGAATCTGAGCTGGGGGATGGGGAGGCACAAATAGTGAGAACTAAAAACTATTTTTTTTTTCTGAATCTGGAAGACAAGAAAATATGGCAAAGAAAAATCATCTCATCCAACCCCCAGATCATGGGGTGTTAGCCCCAAGCAAGAGGCTGAAAATGGCAGGTAGATCATTGTTAATATTCCGAAAATACCATACCTCAGCGTTTCTTCCTGCCACACCTGCATAGGTGTGGTGGTGGCCAGAATAGCTAAAGGTTGTGTCTACAAGAAGCCACTTTTAGACTTGCTTGTGACAAGCAAGTCTAAAAGTGACTCCTTGTAGAGTTTTCACGGGTCAAGAATTCCATGGGGCAGGTGGAGTAGGGTGATTTCCTGGGTGTCCAAGAATGACATGGAGACACAGGACCCGAAACCGCTCCCCGAGTCTCCCACAGCTCTAGTGTGGCGGGAAGGTGGCTGAGAAAGAACCAAACCAGGAAAGCCCTTGAGGTTAAATGAGAAGTTTGCAGAAGGGACCCCCCAGGAGCTAACAGTCAAAGCCCAGAGTAAAAAAAAAAACTTCATAAGACACTAGAGAGGACCACATGATGATATTAACTCAAGGCTAGAAGAGCCCATTTCCTTGTCTCTGTCCACCCACATCCCTCTGAATAAAAACCCAATTCCTGCTTTGAAGGGAAAGGCCATGAACTGGCCGAGATTATGATTCTGCTACTTAGTAGGGGCAGAACTCAAAGTGTAAAATAAAGTTTTGCTATGTTCACGTACAGAAAAATAAAGACCTGTTTCACATACATCTAAGTTTGTGCTCAACGAGGTTCCAGTTAATCTTTTTTAAGGCAACATCCTCTGATCCACCCTGGCATTCTGTGCCATATGCCTTTAGTGACAATTACATTGAAAAGGGTTCTAAAAGGATTCTGAGAGAAGGAGATTCGGGGCAAAATGAGGAGGAAGCAGGACATTTTATCATTTGTTAAATTATGAGACCTGATAATGTATGTTTAATTTTTTTAAAGCACAGACTATAAAATAAGATATAGTGAAGATCACGAGTATGATATGATTCATTTCCAAGTCAAAATAATAATAATCGTTAGTTAACCTGGGTAATTTATACGTACCATGTGCTATGTGTACAAATCCCATATCAACAAACTGTTACCATATCTCCTCCAGAGAGAGGAGCAATGACATTCAGGAACCAAATTAGCTTATCTGAGAGCCACACTCCCCGCATTTAATGGAAATGCAGCGGAAACCCAAACAGTGTGGCTGCAGAACTTAGGTTCCTGGCCACCCTGCTCTAGGGCCTCTGTTAACATGGCAGCCGTGTGTGGTCAGTGGCCCAGCTCTTGTAAGCTCACTCCAGGCCTCTGC
>NW_011888857.1:866902-870838 GCF_000151845.1 Pteropus vampyrus
TAGGTTCCTGGCCACCCTGCTCTAGGGCCTCTGTTAACATGGCAGCCGTGTGTGGTCAGTGGCCCAGCTCTTGTAAGCTCACTCCAGGCCTCTGCTCTGGAAGGGTAGATCAGCAAAAACTTGCTTCCACTCAGTGACTTTAGAAAGGGAGACCTGCCTTCAAAAACTGCTCTGGACAAGCTCCAGTTTGAAGCCCGAGTTTGTTTTAACACAAAATGTTTGTTTCATGAAGACAAGTGCCAGTAGCTGTTGCAAAACACAAGAGGCTAACTAAACTGTAAAAGGCCAGCCAAGGTCACCTCTGACCTAAGGCTCTGCTCAGAGTGGGTGTGAAAAAGCAAAATACACTTGGTTATCATGTCAGTCCCTCTCTAAATAAGCCATGTGTGAGAATGTGGGTCAAAGTTCATTTGTTTTAGATCAGGTATGAGAAGGAAGTAGAGAACATACCTCCTTGGGGTTGGGGGTGTTTCTTCACTCTATAATTTGACATTCAGAATTGATTACTCAATATGAGTAGATGAAGTCAATTAAGGGCCACAATTTTCATTGCTAATAAATAACCATTAGATAATAAAGCCTGATGGTGGAGCTACCCCAGGGGTGTCCGAGTTACTCGGCCTGAGGCCCAAGCATAAATTTGTTACTGTGTGTCCTGCTGCCACCAAATAGAACATTCTCACCTGCTGCCAGGCACGGGGGTAGGGATCTGACGAGCTTCTGGGTTATTGTTGGACATAAAGTGGTTTGGCTCTGGGTCAAAACAAATTTGGCCCTTTAGAGTGTCTAAGGATTGGGGTGAGTCCTGAAAAACAGTGACAAGACCATAAAAGGTCCTTTATGAACGATTGTGTTCTCAAACGACATTGAGGCTGGTGTTCCGTTCACTGGCACTGACCTCAGAAGTGTCATCTCAGAAGGAGCCTGAGGTTGCAGAGAGGCTGTGCTATAAATGGATGCTGTGCAGCTGTGAAGGGAGCTATTCTGGGATCCCAGGGGGTCTCATTTGTACTTCAGGTTAGGAAGCTTCCAAGTAGAGGAGGAGTCTTCTGTGGGTGATGGGGAAAGGCCAGACCAGACCAGACATAGCCCTCCTTTCTCCATACCCCCTCTCCTGCTGGGACCACCAAGCCCCATCCCCTCTTTCTTCAAAGACTCCACTGGCACAGTGCTGGAGCTCTGTGGGAAGGGAGGAGAAACAAAAGGGAGAAGAGGGAGCACGTTGTCTCTGGGCCTAGAGTGTTTGTTGAGATTGCTTCCTCTGCTGTGTTCTGGATTAGATGGTCTGACCTTTGTAGAGGCGGGAGGGGGGCGGGTGGGGGGAGCGGGGAGGTGCCAAGGCCTCGGGCTCTAGTTGCCTTTTGCATCCACTTCAGTGGCTTTGAAACAGGAAGTAACCTGGGAGCCGAGGCGAGAAAACAAAGTATTAGACTCATCTTCACAGCTCAGCTCTGGCCCACGCAGAGGGGCAAAGAGGCTGGTTCCGTCTCCCTCGTGGTCCATGTGCCACAGGCTTAAGCCTGTATGGCCTTAGAGCCCTCGGAGCACCACAGCTCCGAAGAGTGGCTCTTCTTTCTCTCCTCTTCTTCCTGGCTTGAAATCACCTCATTGGTCGTGTTAGATTAGAGGAAGTGGCAGATCGACGGAATCCTTTGCCTTTAGCTTATGCTTAATGGATCACTTTAACGGCTGCTGTCTGAAAACAGACCATCGATCTAATGGCGCAGCTCACGCTGCTTAAGCATGCGCACATTGGAACACGCGGACCTGGCTGGGAAGGCTGCGGGACCATGTCCTAGTCGTGTGGCCTTCGGCAGGTCTTTTCATTTCCCCGGGACTCAGGCCGTCACTTACAAAATGGGGAAAATTATTGTTTCTGTCTCCTGGGTTTGCTGTGAGAGTTAAATGTGGCAAAATACTTAGTATCATGCATGGCACATGATCAGTGCTCCAAAAATGTAATGTCTTACATTTTTGTAATGGATATAAAATGCCCATTCTCACTGATGGATAGAGAGAGGGAAGTAATGATGAGGTTTGGAGCTGCATAAGGACCTTAGTTCTAACTTACCTTGTCATTGTTGAAGGACCCTCTTGAGCCAAGAAAAAAGACAAGAAAAGCGACAAGGTGGGAAGAAGGGAGCAAGGAAGTAGTCAAACTTCCTTTGCCTTCTATGTAGGCCTCAGGCTGGTCCTGGCTGGTAGAGCTCTCAGGAGCTCCTGATACTGATGGCACAGGATGCCATGTGTTTAAGAAAGATAGATACCTATGCCTGTGTTCAGGTTTCAACTTGTGAACAAAGCTCTTGGCTCTAAAAGAGAATTATATCAAGAAAGCTACAAGGAACTATAGAAATAGAGTCCATATCCTCTCCTTACACATGAGGAAATGAAGGCTCATAGAGCTTTCATAAAAAAAAAAAAAAAAAAAAAAAAAGGACTTCTCCGAGGTCATACTGTTTAAGAGCCTGCACAGAGAACCAAGTCTTTCTACTCTAGCCCAGAGCTGTGTGAAGTGCTGCAAATCCAGACAGTATTGTTAGACTGAATTTTTAGAAAGCGTGTCGAGTCCAGCCAGGTGGATTTTTGTTATTGTTTTTAGGTATGATCAATTTGGATGCTATGAAATGAAGTCTTTGACTTTTCATGGAAAATCTGGAGTTTGCAAATATCGCGCGTGGTGGTCTGGCTTTTATTGTTGCTTAAGAAAGAAATCTTGTTAGCAAATGGTAGGGGACATGCACTCAGTCCCATTAAAGAGACCCACAAATCTATTTAGGAAGCAGCAGGCATAGGAGCTTCCCCAGCATTCCAAAGAGATCCAATAAGAACTCTCTAACTTACCTCACTAGCCACTTGCAAAAGCCCAGAAAAAGCAAATGAGACAACAAGGAGTTTCCTATTGTTGAAATGTTGGATAAACAAGGGCCCTGACATCATGCAAGTATCAAGAACCAGATGGCTACCAGTGGAAACTTCCCCAAAATCTAGCTGCTTCTGAGCAAGTATGGAACTTATGTACCTCTCAAAGAATGTCTTGATTCTCAAAGGAACCCAGCTCATTGTCAAGGCCTTGATCTCATCGAAGGTCATACGACGAAATCGTCTGCATCCCCTCTGTAAAGGCAGATATTGAAACTATTATCTGTTGTGCTATTCTGTGTCTCTTACAGAAAGTGTGACCTTCTATTATGCAAACCGAGACACTTTGAGCATGAAAGGGAGCACTATTAACAAGTTTCTTGAGATAACACGTTTAAACTGTGACTGTCCTGGATGCGTGGTTACCAAAACTTATAAAAATCAACATGATATTTTCTTCTTGAAATGTAAAACCTGGAAGTATATGTCTTTGAATTAGTGCTTTTCTTTTATATCAGGCAATAGGGGAGGGAGTAAAAGCTATGTAATCTGATCTTTTTCCCCTTGCCTGGACTGCTAAGAAGTTCAGAGTAAGTTCTATACCAATTACAAAAATCACCCCTAGCTTCTGATCCTCAGTACAATTATCTTCTCATCGTTTTTCCCAGCCCATTCTCTACCTTCAGCAAACAATGCTCCTGGATCATGCCCTCTACGAACCACATCACAGTAAGAATCTGATCTTTATTTTAATAAGCTACCTCAAAATCCTTTGTAAGCAGGTCAGCGAGCACATATCCTGAATTTTCTAAGACAGTCTGATATCATGTATTCAGCTTTATTTTCCTCATAAACTATGTGAAGTTCTAATAAATCCCACTATTTTGCCTTCCAAAATGATTGTTTCATTAAGCAAGCACTTGTTGAACTCCTACTATGTACTAGAAAGGTGATAAAGATATAATCAATCAATAAAATTGACAACAATTCCTCCCTTTGTGAAGTGAGGGAGATGGATAATAAATGATAAACTCAACAAAATAAGGGACTATATAATTTAGAAGGTGATAAGTG
>NW_011888857.1:870888-873810 GCF_000151845.1 Pteropus vampyrus
CCACATCACAGTAAGAATCTGATCTTTATTTTAATAAGCTACCTCAAAATCCTTTGTAAGCAGGTCAGCGAGCACATATCCTGAATTTTCTAAGATAGTCTGATATCATGTATTCAGCTTTATTTTCCTCATAAACTATGTGAAGTTCTAATAAATCCCGCTATTTTGCCTTCCAAAATGATTGTTTCATTAAGCAACCACTTGTTGAACTCCTACTATGTACTAGAAAGGTGATAAAGATATAATCAATCAATAAAATCGACAACAATTCCTCCCTTTGTGAAGTGAGGGAGATGGATAATAAATGATAAACTCAACAAAATAAGGGACTATATAATTTAGAAGGTGATAAGTGCACTGGAAAAAATAAAACAGGGTAAGGGCAGTGAGGAATGTCAGTGGTTGGGCAGCACAATTTAAGTGGGGTCATCAGGGTGGGCCTCACTGAAAGTAGAGTGAACATACAATTTAACAATCAAATTGGGAAACTTTTAAGAATTCAAGGAGAAGTCATTCGTAATTTCACTGGGATTATGGGTGAAAACTAGGACTGTCCTGGGCAAACAGAGACATATGGTCACCTACATTTGACCAAAGACTTAAAAGAGGTGAGAGAATTAGTGGTTCAGGCAGAGGGAACAGCAAATTCCAAGGGCCTGAGGCCAGCACATGCCTAGCAAGATAGAGCAATAGAAGGGCATTCAGCATGTTTGAAGGGAATGAGCAAAGAAAGAGCTGTAGGAAATGGAGTTAGAGAGGTGTTGAGGACCCCAGATTGTGTGGGCCATTGTAAAGGCTTTGGCTTTTCTCTGAGAAAAATGGGCAACCACAGCTGGGTCTTCAGCTGTGAACTGGCTTACATTTTTCCAGGATTCTGTTTGGCTGCTGTGTTGGGAATACACAGTAGAATTGCTGAACAGGAAAGCAGAGAGACCAGGTGGGAAGCAGTAGCAGAAGTGGTAAGAAGTCAGATATTGGATAGATTTTGAAGGTATAACCAACAGGACTTTATGCTGAATTGGATTCAAGTGTATGTGAGAAGAACCAAGAATGATTTTGGGGTGTGAGGCCTGAGAAACTAAGAGGAAGGAAGTAGCATTTATTAAGACAGGAACGGCTTTGGATGGAGCAAGTAGAAAAGAGAAGTGTTGTGATGGTCAGTATGGGTCCTGAGAAATTCGAGATGTCTATGAGATGGAGCTGTCCAGCAGGCCATTGGATATACAAATCTGAAGTTCAGGGGATAGGCTAGAGAGATACATGTCAGAATCTGTAGCATGTGAATGCTATACAGAGCCATAAGAAGGATGACTCCCCAGGTCTCCCAGACCACTTCTTGTACCTCGAAGAAATGCAAAACACTTTTGCAGATCAAACTTTTGTTTCCAGCCAAAATAAATCAAAATGCTCATCCTTCAAGGCCCACCACCGACCTTAATTTTTCATGAAGTCTTTTCTAATTACTGCAGTTCCTATGGGACCCTCTTAATATATATAATTGTCTGCCTCACTGATTCATCAATTAATAACTATCTATTAAGCAAATTCTGTGTACAAGGCCCAGTGCTGGGTGCTGTGGAGAATGAGAAACAAGAACGCATGGTTCCTACACTGGAAAAACTGACATCCAGCTGAGCAAACAGAACGAATTTTACTCAAAGCACTGAAGATTATCAGGTTCTTTAAGGAGTCGGAGTCAGTGACATAGAGGAAGTGCATCTTTAGTTGAGTCTTAAATTTTTTTAAAAAAGCAGCTTCTGGGGACATACTTTTGGATAATCAGAGTAAATGGTCTCTCTCTTAAAAGTATTCTACATCTAAAAACATGTACTTCTATGACTATTAATAAACTAAATTTTTCTCCAGAAGAGGAAGACTGGGGTGGGGCGAGGGGCACTTTGAAAGTGGCAGCCTAAATAGAGAAGGAAACCTGAGCAATGTCTTGGGGGGCAGGAGTGAGCACTGATGGGAGAGGAGATGGGGAAGGATAGGTCTGGAACAGAGCAGCAGAAAGTGAGTCTGCGCGTAAAGGAGCATCAGAACCCAGCTTGAGTTTGATGCCACAGGCATTACAGAGTGACATAATCAGCGGTTGTGATACAGGGTAGACTGAAAGAAGGAGATTGGTAAAAAGTAGGGGTGAAGTTCCTGTCATTATCTAGGCATGAAGTCATAAAGGCTTGACCAAAAGGATTGATTAAAAATGAAGACTAACTGCAGAATAGGAGACCTTTCAAAGGAAAGAAAGAACAATATGGCAATGAAGGAGAATGGGGCCAAGAAAGGGAAGCAGGACGCCAAGATTCCAGGCATGAGAAGAAAAGAGCAGTGGTGGGGGCACTAACTGGCAAGGGCGTGGGAATGGCGTTGGTAGAGAAAAGCTCAGTTAGAGCGAGTCGTTTGAAGTTAAGAGTGCAGCATCGAAGAGCAGGAGATGGATAAGTGGGAGTCAGCCATGGAACCATGTTGAAGTCATGGGACAGGATAAGCCCAAAGGAGACACCCTTAGAAATCAATGACGTGCTTAGAAATCAATAAACTGTGTGCATCTGCATGTTTTATCTCTCCGACTAGATGCTTGACATACTTCTCATTATATCCTCACAATCTGTTAGGAGGCAAAATAACATGGCAATTAAACATGTAGGGTCTGGTATCAGACTTCTTCCATATGAGTCCTGGGTCTACCAAGCACTGTCTCTAGCTATGTGACCCTGGACAAATTACTGAACCTCTTTAAGCCAGAATTTCTTCAACTATAAAATGGGAGATACAATAGTAATTGCCTCATAGTTCTGAAGAATTGTGAGGATTAAAACAGACTTGGCACATAGAATGTGTTCAATCATTTTGCTAGTACTACACATGGCCACGTCTCAATAAATAGTCATTGATAACAGTGGAAGTAGAGTCCATGGAATT
>NW_011888857.1:874360-886570 GCF_000151845.1 Pteropus vampyrus
TGCTGACTTGGATTCAAGTGTATGTGAGAAGAACCAAGAATGATTTTGGGGTGTGAGGCCTGAGAAACTAAGAGGAAGGAAGTAGCATTTATTAAGACAGGAAAGGCTTTGGATGGAGCAAGTAGAAAAGAGAAGTGTTGTGATGGTCAGTATGGGTCCTGAGAAATTCGAGATGTCTATGAGATGGAGCTGTCCAGCAGGCCATTGGATATACAAATCTGAAGTTCAGGGGATAGGCTAGAGAGATACATGTCAGAATCTGTAGCATGTGAATGCTATACAGAGCCATAAGAAGGATGACTCCCCAGGTCTCCCAGACCACTTCTTGTACCTCGAAGAAATGCAAAACACTTTTGCAGATCAAACTTTTGTTTCCAGCCAAAATAAATCAAAATGCTCATCCTTCAAGGCCCACCACCGACCTTAATTTTTCATGAAGTCTTTTCTAATTACTGCAGTTCCTATGGGACCCTCTTAATATATATAATTGTCTGCCTCACTGATTCATCAATTAATAACTATCTATTAAGCAAATTCTGTGTACAAGGCCCAGTGCTGGGTGCTGTGGAGAATGAGAAACAAGAACGCATGGTTCCTACACTGGAAAAACTGACATCCAGCTGAGCAAACAGAACGAATTTTACTCAAAGCACTGAAGATTATCAGGTTCTTTAAGGAGTCGGAGTCAGTGACATAGAGGAAGTGCATCTTTAGTTGAGTCTTAAATTTTTTTAAAAAAGCAGCTTCTGGGGACATACTTTTGGATAATCAGAGTAAATGGTCTCTCTCTTAAAAGTATTCTACATCTAAAAACATGTACTTCTATGACTATTAATAAACTAAATTTTTCTCCAGAAGAGGAAGACTGGGGTGGGGCGAGGGGCACTTTGAAAGTGGCAGCCTAAATAGAGAAGGAAACCTGAGCAATGTCTTGGGGGGCAGGAGTGAGCACTGATGGGAGAGGAGATGGGGAAGGATAGGTCTGGAACAGAGCAGCAGAAAGTGAGTCTGCGCGTAAAGGAGCATCAGAACCCAGCTTGAGTTTGATGCCACAGGCATTACAGAGTGACATAATCAGCGGTTGTGATACAGGGTAGACTGAAAGAAGGAGATTGGTAAAAAGTAGGGGTGAAGTTCCTGTCATTATCTAGGCATGAAGTCATAAAGGCTTGACCAAAAGGATTGATTAAAAATGAAGACTAACTGCAGAATAGGAGACCTTTCAAAGGAAAGAAAGAACAATATGGCAATGAAGGAGAATGGGGCCAAGAAAGGGAAGCAGGACGCCAAGATTCCAGGCATGAGAAGAAAAGAGCAGTGGTGGGGGCACTAACTGGCAAGGGCGTGGGAATGGCGTTGGTAGAGAAAAGCTCAGTTAGAGCGAGTCGTTTGAAGTTAAGAGTGCAGCATCGAAGAGCAGGAGATGGATAAGTGGGAGTCAGCCATGGAACCATGTTGAAGTCATGGGACAGGATAAGCCCAAAGGAGACACCCTTAGAAATCAATGACGTGCTTAGAAATCAATAAACTGTGTGCATCTGCATGTTTTATCTCTCCGACTAGATGCTTGACATACTTCTCATTATATCCTCACAATCTGTTAGGAGGCAAAATAACATGGCAATTAAACATGTAGGGTCTGGTATCAGACTTCTTCCATATGAGTCCTGGGTCTACCAAGCACTGTCTCTAGCTATGTGACCCTGGACAAATTACTGAACCTCTTTAAGCCAGAATTTCTTCAACTATAAAATGGGAGATACAATAGTAATTGCCTCATAGTTCTGAAGAATTGTGAGGATTAAAACAGACTTGGCACATAGAATGTGTTCAATCATTTTGCTAGTACTACACATGGCCACGTCTCAATAAATAGTCATTGATAACAGTGGAAGTAGAGTCCATGGAATTGATATTTAAAACCACGCAATCCCCTAAATCAGCTTACCAAATAAAAAGTTAGAGGAGAGCATGAACGTTTATTGAACACCTACTATATGCCAGACATTTTGCTAAATGCTCAGTTGACCCTCACGAACAACCCCAGAAGGTAGTTTTTATCCCCATTTTATAGACTGGAAAATAGTGGGTCATAAAATTTAACAAATTTGTCCAAGGTCATACAGCTAATAAATGGTATGTATTTGTATGCATTTAAAAATTCTGAAAAGATATGCTCCAAATTGTTATCTTTCTGCTTTATATAGCTCCATGTTATTTAAAATTTTCAACAAATATCTATTGCTCCTATAATCAGCAAAAAATGGTACTTCCATTTTGGGGTGGAAGGGAAGCAGTGGGTGGAGCCGGGCAATCCTGGACACTATCTAAAAATGAAAAGCCTCAGGGCTTCCTTGTGGAACAGCCAGCCTCTGCCCCAAAGTTACCCGGAGCTCCAAGGAAGAGGGTCAACTCTGTGCAGCACTGAGAACTTAAGAAATCAGGAGGAGAAAGACCAAAAAGGAAGATGGGTGAGCGTGTAATGTATTTGAAAGACATTTCCATATAAGATTGTTAAAATAATAGAAAAGTTTTCATGCTTAAACGGATGAACTTCCTTAATCTGTCACATACTCTTAATCCCCAGATGAGATGTCTCTATTCTTGAAAAGTGGACACGACGTCCTTAAATGTGGATCTCTAGAGCCTTGCACAAGGCGCAAGCGTGATTAATTCTGTAACACCAAGGTATGTTAAAAAAAAAAAAAGGAAGACTCTAGAGACCAGATTAACTCTGAGGTCAAAAGCTTGTTCTCATCACATCAGATAATTCCCTTCTGAAAAAGTATATGGGAAAATCCACTGATGAGAGATAAATCACCTCTGTAAAGAATTGTTTCAATTAACAGAATTCTACTTTTAAAAAAACATCTCTGTCAGTACCATGTTATTTGTGTATTTTGAATATGGTAATAATAGCAGATATGTCAGATAAGTTACAGGCAGTTACTTCATTTTTAAAATGATTTTTAAATTACTGTGCTATGTTTCAAAGAATGTCATAGAAGGGAATTCATCTTTTACAGGAATCAGAGAGCTTTGCCAGACTCCCAGGGAAAGCAAGGAAGATGAGGTGACTTAAAGGCAATTTGAGAGAGAGAGAGAGAGAGAGAGAGAGAGGAAGACAGAAAGAGAGAAAGAGAGAAAGAGAGAAAGAGGGGCGGGGAGGGGAGTGGGAGGAAGAAAGGAACAAAGAAAAGAAAGAAGAATTTCTATGAAAGTTTATATTTCATATATTCCCTTCTAAAAAAATGTTGATTCTGGCAGGTGAATGAAAATATAATTTAAGTCAACCAACAATTAATTTCTGAACACCTACTGTGTTCCAGGCATGCAAAAATGAAGATGTTGACTCTCTTCTCAAGTAGGCCGTAACTGATTGCAGTACAAAGTGATAAACTCTACACACACACACATACACACACACACACACACACACACGCACGCACAAATACACATGCACAAAGTCCAGTGGGATAAGAGTTGGGATAGCCATTAATTTTTTAGTAGGCCAAAATGAAGGACTGAGGTCAAAGGAAACCACTAAGAGATGCCTTGGGCTGAAGTTTTCCCCGCATATCAATGATCGATTTAGCATTCATTTGCATTTTGCTGCTCATAGGACTCTTGAGAGTCCAGAAATTAGTTCTGCTATTCCTAACTTTGTTTTAAGAGCCCTGCTTGCTATTCTTAGCTTTCAAACAAAGTCTGGTGGGAGAACAGTAGAAATTCTGCACCTAAGAACAGATTGAACAACTTTTTAAAAAAGAACAGATTCAAGCATTTTTCTCAGAAGTCAGGCAAATCTTAAAACTTTGAACCTGAGAGAAAAGAGGCAAGATTTAAATAAACAGCTTCTTCCCTCCAAAAGGAAACTGATGTTACTTGGTAGATATGGAATAGCAAATCCCATCCCACTCTGCCTTGACCTCTACTCCCTTCAAAGAAATACTGTCATTCAGCAAGTGTAGGATCCCTAAGAGATGGAGATGGTAGAGGCAGGGGTGCTCTGCACACTTAGCAAACATTGCATACAGCTACTTCTCTCGTGTTCCACCCCCATCTCAATGCTGTTGGCAAAGTCGGAGACCATGAAGTTATAACAAATCAACTGACAATCTCCCAGCTCACCTACAATCCTACCTGAGTCCACATGCCCACACACTGAAAATTAGGTTGTTCATATGTTCATCATGGTGGTCTTCAAGATCAGTCCAGCTTGTCTGGGGTGACAAGAGAGCTCCCTGACTTGATGGTACTGACCCAGATGATGAAGATGGCTGTTCTTTTTCGTGAAAACTCTGACAAGTTCATCAGTTTTCCATGCCTGCCAATAAGACCAACATTATTCCTTGCAACCTTTGACTATTTTCAAAATTGCAAATCCTCAGATCTCTGAGTTAAAACACCTTCAGTCTTTTCCAGTGAAGGAGTCACTGATGTCCCTAGTGCTATCTGGCTCTTGGTTTTTCTTTCCATTTGCTGCCTCGCAGGCATTTAGATAATAGTTGTCCTTATTTGACCAGAGAAAGAGATTAAGGTGCAACAAAACAAAACCTTATAAGCCTTGATCTTTTTGGATGACCTCTTAGTTAGCAACCTCTCCTCTGCCTCTAATAAAGGGGTGATGTGTTTCTTTATCAGTTCCTTGTGTGTGGTTAACCTAAAGGACAGTCATCTATTGTCTGTATATGTCTAATAAATTTGGCCTCTTCGTTGGGCTGTAGTACTAAGCCAACTGCTTCAAGAAGGACAGATTCCATCAAAATGGTGGATACAAAGCATCATTGTGTGGCTGGATCCACGTTGGGTTAGGTTCCTGGAAACAGTCTCTTTAGAGTTTCTGTCTCCACTCATGAGTGAATTTTTTCCCCATGCCTTTCAGATTACCAGCTTTCAAGGCCCATGCTCCCCTAGGAAACCTTTTCCGGTTGTTTTAGGAAAAGGCATGGCAGGCAGCTCATGAAGATTAGACAACTATCAACATGGTGGCTTCAGAGGAGACCTACCAGGCCTCAAGCACTCATTAGTGGTGAATCCAGGTTCACAGTGATGGGAGTCAGATGACAGCCCAGGAAGTATCTCTAGGGTCTGCCTGTCATATTGGGGCACACTAAAAGGGCCCGATTCCTGAGAAATGAGGTAGAAAGGTCCACCTCAATTTTGTGGCAAGAACAGAACAGGAGAGTGGGAACCAAAATGAAAATTTATTCCTAGGTATGGAAGCTCATGGGGGTGGGGAGAGCTATACTTTATGGAGTAACTCGAGCCGAGAGATCATCATAGAACACATGTTCTTACTCCACTTAATATACATGATTATTCAAAGAACAATATGGGAATTTGGAGGTCCACCATAGTACTAAACGAAGCCAGTAGATAAGAACATGGAGCCAGGAGTCTGGGTTCAAGTCCTGACTCTACCTGTTACCAGCTTACTTAGATCTAAACAACAGCTTTTCTAACTGTAAAACAGAGAAAATAATACAGCCTACCTCCCTGAGCTGTTCTGAGGTTTCAGTGAGATAATGGGTAAAAGACACTTTTCTCCATATTTAGTATACAGTAAGCATCCAATCAATGTTAGCTATTGCTATTTTTCTACTTCATAGCATGTTACCTGACACCTAGTATATGTTCAATAACCATTCATGATTGGATAGTGACTAGATGGATCCTGGGCCTGGGATAGAAGCAAAAGGACTTCCAGTTAAGATGGCAGGGTAGGTAAACACTGTGTTCACCCCCTCCCGCAACCACATCAAAAGTACAACTAATTATGGAACAACTAACTACCTGAAGACTAGCTGAACAGAGTTCTTATAACTAAGAATATTAAAAAGAAGCCATACTGATACTGCTGTGAGGGGCAGATACAGAAAACAGGCTGGTCCCATACCCACATGTAGCAGTAAAGAATTGGGAGAGCTATCTCTCTGTGGAGGGCACCCCCCCCCCCGTGGAACGAGGGGACCCAGCCCCACACTGGCTCCCCAGTCCATACTACCAGTGCTGGGAAGAGGAGTCCTCACAACATCTGGCTATGAAAATCATCAGGAATTATGTCTGAGTGAGACAGAGGGCTGCTAAAGTCCCAGGTGTACCTCTTAAAAGGCCTGAGCGTGAACTTATTTGCTGATAGACTTACTTGCTCTGAGCTTCGGCACTGGGGCAGCAACTCAGAAAGCACCAGGGACATGGAGGAAGGATCTAAATTGTCTGACTTCAGGGTGAGGGCTAGAGGGGCAGCTCTCTCCAGGACTAAGTGCTGGCAGGTGCCATTGCACCTTTGTTGAGACCTCCCCTAACACAGCCTGCAGGTGCAGGTGGGCACCAAATCTGAGTCTGCATCAAACTCACTCCCCCTAATGATCCCCTGAGAACCCACCCTACCCAGCCCATGCACCAGCCTAAACCTCTTTCAGCGGCTGTTCCTCACAAGTTGCTGGCTTTGGCAGTCAGCTTTGGCTGCAGACTTCCATAAAACATCTCAAAGGTCCACAAACCCCCAACAAGCAACGGTTGGCCTTGGCATGCCCAGTATCTCTTGCTAAGCAACCCCAGCACTAGTAGCAGTTGGCCTCAGACACCTCCAAGTCCAATATAGGCAACTACTAACCACAAATCACTTTGTAGCTCCTACCAGGCAGCCCCAAGCCAGGCATAGGCAGCAACTGACTTGGGCCTGGACTGGAGCCCCTCCCAAGAGGCCTCAGAATTAACAAATCTGGTAACTTGCTTCAGACACGCCAGAACACCACTCAATTATCTCCACAAATGACACACCCAAAGGGTGAACACAGAAGGCACCAAAGCCCTGCTATAGAGAATCCCACTCTGTGGGGTCAGCCCCTGCACTATAGCTTATCCACTGTAGTCACAGTCAGTCCTCACAGTCAGCCTGAGAGTCAATCCCATTCACTATTGTGCGAACAACAATTAAGTCTCAACAATTAAGTCTACAACAGGAGGGAACACACAATCCACACAAGGGACACCCTTGGAGCAGCTGGCTCAGGTGACCTGGGAGTCTGTACCACTGGACCTCACAGGACACCTACTACATATGACTACCCTGCCAAGACTGGGAGTTGTAGCAGATCTACCTAATACGTAGAAACACACATAGGGAGGCAGCCAAAATGAGGAAACAAAGAAATGTGTCCCAAATGGACAAAACTACAGAAAATTAACTAAACAAAATGGAGACAAGCGATCTCCCAGAAACAGTTCAAAACACTGATTATGAGGATGCTCAATGAACTTAGGGGAAGAATAGATGAATTCAGACAGAACTCACACAAAGAGATAGTAGCCGTAAAAAAGAACAAGTCAGAAAAGAAGAATATGATAATCGAAATGAAGAATACATTAGATGGAATCAACAACAGATTTGATGAAACAGAGAATTAAATCAGCAATTTGGAAGATAAGGCAGCAGAAAACACCCAATTAGAATAGCAACAAGTAAAAAGAATTTTAAAAAATGAGGACAGTTTAAGGGACCTTTGGGACGACATCAAACATGCCAACATTCACGTCATAAGGGGACCAGAAGAAGAGAGAGCAAGGGATTGAAAACCTACAGAGGCCACGAGCTGACCTAGTGAAAAACTCGGGCAAAGCCACAGCACCCTCCACTCCTTTCACTGCACCCTTCTGGTCGCCCTTCGGCCTCGTCGCTTTCACGTGTCAGGCTGAGGAAGCTTGAGGAAAGGTGGTTGATACCTATTATTTTTTTCTCTGCAAGGCCTCAATGGGACAGAATTTCATCCTCAAGTGTGGACTTTTTGAAACTCCTATGCCTTAAGATGTGTTTGCATGGTTTATTACTCTAGGATCATACCAGGAACCATTCTCCTATCCTTGACTGAATTGGATAAGACCAGCCTGAAACCTTAAAGTGAAGGCAGGGACTTTCTTTCTCCTGTTCTCATACATTATCTCATTGTGTCCACATAGCAACCCAGGGAAGGCAGTTAAACGAATATGTTCATTTCCATTTACTAGGTCAGAATTCAGAGGTTTGGAGAAATGAAAAACTACTAACCTATCCCACATGATGAGAAATGATAGCACTAGGAATAGATGACAAAGCGGAGAAAGCACGCGGCGTTGTCAGAAGAATTGAGAATGAGAAGCCAAACATCCCGGCATTAATCCTAGTTCCAAGGTTATGAAACCTTGGATATTTAATGTCCTTTTTCTCATCTGCATAAACTACAGTAATAAAGTCTACTTCCGGGATTAGTGATGAGGCTTAAGTGGAAGAAGCTAGGAGTACCTCTTTTGATGTCTGCTAGGTGTAAAAAACATCATTACTTCCCTTACTCTGGGACAGGAATCTAATTCAGCACCTTGGGAGGGCTCTCGGTCGACGTTAGCTCATGTGATCCTTCACATACTAAGTACTGAGTTTACAAACAGAATCAGAGGAGCATTTACTGCCAAACAAAAGGCAATGCTCCTGAGGATTACATTTGCTAAGCACAGCTTGTGAAATATGTGCTAGTAAACCTGGGGCAGCCTATTAACACCTTTATGATTTTTTTAGGACAGCCTTGGGTGTTATTTACATTCTCCTCCATACTCTAAATGTTACTTAGGTTAAGAATCTGACATCCTGGTTCCAAACTAAGACATAATGAATGAGCCTAATGAATGGGATAAATCAGGCTCATTTTTAAGAATGACAGAAGGGTAGAGTCTTGATTTTTTTATTAGACTTATAAAGCGTCAAATATTAAGACTTCGTAAATGTGGCCATGTGCAATGATCAATGCTCATTCGAGCTGTGGTTTGGAGAACATGGTTTGGAGAACACTTACATCCGCCCAGGATGTTTTTGCCTCAAGCACTGCTGATGATACCAGATCTCAGGGTGAGGTGCTCTTCCAACTTGTCTGGATTCTGGTCACTCAGACACAGAAAAGGATGTCCTTTGATGCTCTCAAATGTCCAGTTGGCCATGGTCCTGCAGAGGACTCTGGCCACCTAGGAAATCAGTGGGCTGGACTCCTCACCTGGCCATTCTATTTATCAGTGATGTGGCCCAGTTTTTTGTGTATGTCAGGCATATCCTCAGAACTGCCACCTCTTTGGCAGTCAGCTTTGGCTGCAGACTTCCATAAAACATCTCAAAGGTCCACAAACCCCCAACAAGCAACGGTTGGCCTTGGCATGTCCAGTATCTCTTGCTAAGCAACCCCAGCACTAGTAGCAGTTGGCCTCAGACACCTCCAAGTCCAATATAGGCAACTACTAAGCACAAATCACTTTGTAGCTCCTACCAGGCAGCCCCAAGCCAGGCATAGGCAGCAACTGACTTGGGCCTGGACTGGAGCCCCTCCCAAGAGGCCTCAGAATTAACAAATCTGGTAACTTGCTTCAGACACGCCAGAACACCACTCAATTATCTCCACAAATGACACACCCAAAGGGTGAACACAGAAGGCACCAAAGCCCTGCTATAGAGAATCCCACTCTGTGGGGTCAGCCCCTGCACTATAGCTTATCCACTGTAGTCACAGTCAGTCCTCACAGTCAGCCTGAGAGTCAATCCCATTCACTATTGTGCGAACAACAATTAAGTCTCAACAATTAAGTCTACAACAGGAGGGAACACACAATCCACACAAGGGACACCCTTGGAGCAGCTGGCTCAGGTGACCTGGGAGTCTGTACCACTGGACCTCACAGGACACCTACTACATATGACTACCCTGCCAAGACTGGGAGTTGTAGCAGATCTACCTAATACGTAGAAACACACATAGGGAGGCAGCCAAAATGAGGAAACAAAGAAATGTGTCCCAAATGGACAAAACTACAGAAAATTAACTAAACAAAATGGAGACAAGCGATCTCCCAGAAACAGTTCAAAACACTGATTATGAGGATGCTCAATGAACTTAGGGGAAGAATAGATGAATTCAGACAGAACTCACACGAAGAGATAGTAGCCGTAAAAAAGAACAAGTCAGAAATGAAGAATATGATAATCGAAATGAAGAGTACATTAGATGGAATCAACAACAGATTTGATGAAACAGAGAATTAAATCAGCAATTTGGAAGATAAGGCAGCAGAAAACACCCAATTAGAATAGCAACAAGTAAAAAGAATTTTAAAAAATGAGGACAGTTTAAGGGACCTTTGGGACGACATCAAACATGCCAACATTCACGTCATAAGGGGACCAGAAGAAGAGAGAGCAAGGGATTGAAAACCTACAGAGGCCACGAGCTGACCTAGTGAAAAACTCGGGCAAAGCCACAGCACCCTCCACTCCTTTCACTGCACCCTTCTGGTCGCCCTTCGGCCTCGTCGCTTTCACGTGTCAGGCTGAGGAAGCTTGAGGAAAGGTGGTTGATACCTATTATTTTTTTCTCTGCAAGGCCTCAATGGGACAGAATTTCATCCTCAAGTGTGGACTTTTTGAAACTCCTATGCCTTAAGATGTGTTTGCATGGTTTATTACTCTAGGATCATACCAGGAACCATTCTCCTATCCTTGACTGAATTGGATAAGACCAGCCTGAAACCTTAAAGTGAAGGCAGGGACTTTCTTTCTCCTGTTCTCATACATTATCTCATTGTGTCCACATAGCAACCCAGGGAAGGCAGTTAAACGAATATGTTCATTTCCATTTACTAGGTCAGAATTCAGAGGTTTGGAGAAATGAAAAACTACTAACCTATCCCACATGATGAGAAATGATAGCACTAGGAATAGATGACAAAGCGGAGAAAGCACGCGGCGTTGTCAGAAGAATTGAGAATGAGAAGCCAAACATCCCGGCATTAATCCTAGTTCCAAGGTTATGAAACCTTGGATATTTAATGTCCTTTTTCTCATCTGCATAAACTACAGTAATAAAGTCTACTTCCGGGATTAGTGATGAGGCTTAAGTGGAAGAAGCTAGGAGTACCTCTTTTGATGTCTGCTAGGTGTAAAAAAACAGCATTACGTCCCTTACTCTGGGACAGGAATCTAATTCAGCACCTTGGGAGGGCTTTCGGTCGACGTTAGCTCATGTGATCCTTCACATACTAAGTACTGAGTTTACAAACAGAATCAGAGGAGCATTTACTGCCAAACAAAAGGCAATGCTCCTGAGGATTACATTTGCTAAGCACAGCTTGTGAAATATGTGCTAGTAAACCTGGGGCAGCCTATTAACACCTTTATGATTTTTTTAGGACAGCCTTGGGTGTTATTTACATTCTCCTCCATACTCTAAATGTTACTTAGGTTAAGAATCTGACATCCTGGTTCCAAACTAAGACATAATGAATGAGCCTAATGAATGGGATAAATCAGGCTCATTTTTAAGAATGACAGAAGGGTAGAGTCTTGATTTTTTTATTAGACTTATAAAGCGTCAAATATTAAGACTTCGTAAATGTGGCCATGTGCAATGATCAATGCCCATTCGAGCTGTGGTTTGGAGAACATGGTTTGGAGAACACTTACATCCGCCCAGGATGTTTTTGCCTCAAGCACTGCTGATGATACCAGATCTCAGGGTGAGGTGCTCTTCCAACTTGTCTGGATTCTGGTCACTCAGACACAGAAAAGGATGTCCTTTGATGCTCTCAAATGTCCAGTTGGCCATGGTCCTGCAGAGGACTCTGGCCACCTGGGAGATCAGTGGGCTGGACTCCTCACCTGGCCATTCTATTTATCAGTGATGTGGCCCAGTTTTTTGTGTATGTCAGGCATATCCTCAGAACTGCCACCTCCCTCCCACCAAAAGGACAAAGTCTCACCCTGCTGGGTCACAGAGGCCATTTTTAAAAGTTAAAAATGAACCCAAGTGAAGGAGTCATTGTCCTGGGCGCCTCCCCAGCCTGAGGACAGAATTAACTGTTTGAGGGTTGAAAGTGATCTGGACTTTGTGTCTCTAGAAAGCACTTTTTTCGCCCCTCCCGCTTAGTTTTCTTTCTAGCCACATCTCTCTTCTCAATAGCTCCCTGGTAATTTTCTCAAGAGAATGGGGGCAGGGGCGTGGGGAAGGAGGCCAAGGGGTGGAGACATGACTCAGCCATTGTATGTAAAGCATATTTGGAGACAGGGAAAAGCCTCTTGTCTTGTTAGAGATCATGTGCCAGTGCTTAGAGGCAGGGCAGGCCCCTAAGGGAACTACATGACCATCAACCCTCCTACATTTGTGATGACGCAGGCCCAGCAGGCTAATGGGAGGCTGC
>NW_011888857.1:887325-894381 GCF_000151845.1 Pteropus vampyrus
GTGGCCCAGTTTTTTGTGTATGTCAGGCATATCCTCAGAACTGCCACCTCCCTCCCACCAAAAGGACAAAGTCTCACCCTGCTGGGTCACAGAGGGCATTTTTAAAAGTTAAAAATGAACCCAAGTGAAGGAGTCATTGTCCTGGGCGCCTCCCCAGCCTGAGGACAGACTTAACTGTTTGAGGGGTGAAAGTGATCTGGACTTTGTGTCTCTAGAAAGCACTTTTTCCCCTCCTCCAGCTTAGTTTTCTTTCTAGCCACATCTCTCTTCTCAATAGCTCCCTGGTAATTTTCTCAAGAGAATGGGAGCAGGGGAGTGGGGAAGGTGGCCAAGGGGTGGAGACATGACTCAGCCATTGTATGTAAAGCATATTTGGAGACAGGGAAAAGCCTCTTGTCTCGTTAGAGATCATGTGCCAGAGCTTAGAGGCAGGGCAGGCCCCTAAGGGAACTACATGACCATCAACCCTCCTACATTTGTGATGACGCAGGCCCAGCAGGCTAATGGGAGGCTGCCGTCAGACAAGTGTAAAGCAGAAAAAGTCAGTCTAGGTGAACTTCCCAAGAGCCTGACTCAATATTATTAAGTTTCTATGACCCTGAGCTGACCTTCAAACCCTTAAAGGAGCTCTAGTCTTCTGTTTTGAGTTTAAGAAACAGAAGGAATCATTTTTTTAAATGAAGTATGTCTCTTAATTTTTCCTTCCTATGACACTAAAAGTCTTTGAGATAGAATAAAATATCTTTTGAGTTAGAATAAAAGATTTAATAGGTAAGGGGGCCCAAAAAAACAGTTGATCCAGGTCTCTTGCATTCAGGAGGGTAAAGTTGCCATCCCTATTTCAGAAAAATCCGAGGTTAGGAACTTCCCCCAAGGTCACACAGCTAGAAGCGCCAGAGATTTGTAGGGAGAGAATGAGGTGGGGCTTACTTTCTCCAGCTCAGACTGGCCCAGGTAGAAAACCTCTCTTGGTATATGTGTGCTGTAGGCTTCAGAAAGGAAGATTCTTTGAGTCCAAGTTTTTCTTGATCCTAGATGAAATTAGAAAAAGAAAAAAAGTAGGAGAGGTCTCACGTAGCCTCTATAGTGCCACCTGAGAGCATCTGAGCTACAGAGAGGCAGAAGCAATGCCACCCCCTAATGTCTACCAGGACAAAGTTCTCGGGGGCCCGGGACACAGCTTTTAACTCATCTCTGACCTGGGCAGAGCCTGAAAGTCACCTCTGTCTATATGCTTAGCGAGGGGCCTGGAGATACCTCTCTCCCACACACTGGGGACAGATGTGGGGCCAGAGGATGTGCAGGTCCATGTAATTACATTTTTCCAAGCTGAGTAGAATGAGATTGTTGAAAAAGCCCCATTGATTGTGGGCTTGTGAATTGCAAGGCTCGAACTGAGACAGCTGATAATGATAACGATATGATCTTGCATTTATACAGACCTTTTTGTCCAGATAGATCTGTAGAGCTCAGCAGAATTTAGAACTGATGGTACAAGTGCGATGCCAAAGTCTGCCCTCCGTGAGGTGCTGCCAGCTCTCATGGAGGTCAAGATACTGCTGGGGGTCTTGGTCAACATTGTCCCTCCTGTGGGAGCCTGTTCCCCTCTACGCTCAGAACAAAACAGGCTGCTTGGGGAAGCTATGCAGCTGGGGCCACGGGGAACTGCATCTGTGCAAAGGAAAACACGATTCATCCCTCTGCCGAGTATAGGATCCCGTCCCTGCATACCTAGCAGGACAGGCCGGGGAGGCCAAAAGCTGGGGAGAGAACTGGGTCCAAAAAACTACTCATGCTGCCTCTAAATCAGCATTTCTCTAAATGTGTTCCACAAAACATTCGTCCTTTCTGCAAGATGCTCCTCAAAGAGAAATAAATTTTGGAGAGTTTTGGAAAGGCAGCAACCGGATCTCCCACCTGGAGAGTCACAATGCTCATGGGCATATTAAATATTCTGAGACGTCCTGAAAGCGAGAAACCCCTTAATCTTAACCTGGCATATCCTAAGCTGATTGGACCACGGTGTCCCCTTTTTCCTCTGTAGACATGGTACACGCTTTGACCTAATCTGTCGTAGATTAGAAAAGTCTAAAGTAAGGTTTTCTATCTTCATGTTTTTCAACCAAAAATGAGTATCTTCTGCTTAGTTCCTATAATAACCCAGAGAATGATGTCACATGCCAAACACACATAGCAACTTGGTGGCAAAGCCAGAGACAGCCTTGGACTTCAATCTGATCCCCTGACCCATTATATGTGATATAACTATAAATGTCATGATTTGTTCTTAAAAATAAAAATATATACTGAATGTACAACAAAGAAAATCTATATAATCCCTGCCTTTTCCTTGATTCCATGTGTCTTCTGCATCTTTCAGGTAAAAGTTTTTCCATGTGTGTAGGATGCTCCATCATTTAGGGTTGAGATACTTGTGGGTTAACTGGCTCCATGGGAAGTTCTGCCGTGTTCCTGATTAATGCACGCACCACCATCCCCACACAGACACACATATGCACAATGCACATATACACACATGTGTACATATACACAGGCACATACACATATGAAACCAATCTCTGAGAGGCCTAAGGTCAGTAGGAGAAAAACTGAGGGATTTGATCCAATATAGTGGCCACTGGTGGCAATACACATGGCTATTTAAAATTGTAGTTTAAATTTATTAATATAAAAATAAAATAATTCTGTTCCTCAGTTACACTAGTCTCATTTCAAGTGCTCAGTAGCCACATGTGCCGGGCTGCTACCTTACTGCACAGTGCAGGTTGGAGCATTTCCATCATGGCAGACAGTTCTCTCAGACGGTGCTGCTCTAGACTTATTCCCAGCGGCACTAGGCACTGGCTCCATATTGCATTTTCCTCAGGGCAGTGTATAACCCCAGTTTTCTTCAAAAAGCAGAAAAACTTGGATGCTGAACAAAAGTTTGAAGAACTTGCAGATCATCAAAAAGTAACCATACCTCCTCAATATTGGCGTGAAAGGCAATGATCATGAAATGACCTAAGAGCATACCACTAATAAGACTAGATAATGTGGCAACCGTGTTTTTATCTATTTCCTGCCTCTGCATTCCAAATTAAACTATCATCCCCATCAAACTGATCACCCCACACCAAAATATGAGCAATTTTATGTTGTGTAGATGTTTGGGGTCTTCTTAATTTCTTTTACTACATTAGCCTTAATGAATAATCACTATGTACCTGGTATCTGATTAGTTGTCATTATAGCCATATATAGTTGCCTTTTGGATCAGATAAATACGCATGGTTGATTTCTTTTCAACAGCTGTTCAGTAACTCTTTACTCAGGCCTGAGTTGGCAATGTTACTCCCAAGGTCAACTTGTTTTAATATCTTTTTTTTAAAAAAAAATTAATAGACAATTTTTTAGAGCAATTTTAGGTTCACAGGAAAATTGAGCAGGAAGTACAAAGTTCCCACATAACCCTCTCCCACGCATCCCCAATACCCTTCCCACAGCCTCTTTCACCATCAACATCCCCCACCAGTGTGATGTCGAACCAATACTGACACTTTATTATCACCCAAAGGCCATAGTTTACATTACGTTTCATTCCTGGTGATGTATGTACATTCCATAAGTTTGGACATATGTATAATAACTTGGATCGACCATTAGCGTCATCCCGAACAGTTTCACTGCCCTAAAAATCTTCCATTTCATCCCTCTAACCCCCCTAACTCTTGGCAACCAAACCCCTTTTTCTTTAGAAATCTATTCATTTTCTGGACTTTTCTAACCCTAGCTGCTGCTGACAGCAACCTCATAAAGCAGAGAGGACAGCAGATTGTGTTTCCCATCTTCTAGCTGGATAGACTGAAGTCCAAAATCACGGCAGAACGAGGGGTGGACCCCTGATGCTGGCTTTGCTCTGACTCTCTGCTCTCAGCCCCTGGGCACATTTGCTGCACTCTAGAGCCCTCCCCCTTCTCTCATTTGTCACCATGACCTCATCCTCCCCACTGTGCGGCCTCCCAGCCAGACCCGGGCAGCAGGAGCATCATTGCTGCTGATTTTGTTCTGGGATTCGGATATTCATTCTTTTCTCAGGATCCCCCAGGTTGCTCAGACAGAGTGGCTGCCAGTCAGCCCCAAGAGTCCTGGAATTTGGCCTCAAACCAAGTTTGCCTGGGGCCAGTGCTCTGCCTCTCCCCAACCCAGGCTGGCAATAGGAGGGGAAAGACTGAGTTAAGCTCCATGGCTCAGGGAAGAGAGTTTCAGATGTGAGTTTTAATTTCCAGCTTTCTTAAAAATTCTGGATTCTTTCTTACTTTCCTCAGGTTGCAAAAGTTTTTGCAGTATTTCCTTTTAAGCAGAAGAATGGTTTTCTCTGAGCTCTACTCTCCAAAGAGTGCCTGGCTTCCAGAATTCTTTCCCATAGCCCTGCTGTGGCAGAGCCTACCCTTCCCCCATCATAATAGAATTTTTAACTGGGCACCGTGGTTGCCCAGAATAATGTTTCATTTCTCCATTTCCCTTGTAGCTAAGTGAGTCTTAAGTTCTAGCTTTGAGATTTGTGCAAGACTGAGTGAGATATGCAACTTCTAAGAAGAAAGAGAACATGAACTTCTCTTCCTCTTGCCTTCTTCCTTCTGGCTGGCACAGGATATGATGGCTGGAGCTAGAGCAGCCCTCTTAGGCCATGAGGTGGCCTTTTCATGGAGCTATACATAGGAGATAAATAAGATAGAATCTGAATCTCTAGCACTAGGAAACATCACAGCCCTAGACCATCTTTTTGGATTTTTGCATGAGAGAGAAGTAAACTTCTATTTTATTTAAGCCACTTACTCATTCACAGATGAGCTTAATGCTGTTTTATTAGTCTTCCCATATATTGATAGCAGTAACAATAATAAGAAAAACAATAGCTAAAACTCTGGACACTAGTTATCTTCCAGGCACTGTGCTCAGCACATTAAATATAGAATCTCATTTAATCCTCACAACAGCCCTACAACGTAGATACCACAATCACCACTTACCAGAGAGAAAACTAAGGGTTAGAAAGAATAAGTAACCAACTTAACATGATACGTTAAAACATTGTAAGAGAAAGAGATGAAGCCAGAGATTAGGGAAAGGAGAGAAGCAGCAGTTCAGGCAAGGGGAGAAGGCGACCCAACAACTTTCTCTCCCAAACTGCATAAGGAAGCACCCTGTGATGCCACAAGAACATTCAGGCTGCCTCGGGATATTTTAAAATTTCAAGGGAAACACAGCAATATTGACATCTGTCAGACTCAGTGCAAACCTCTAGCTTGAGGTAGCTCACAGTTTCAACATTATTTATTGCACTACACTTCTTTAGGTTCTAAAACTATTGGGAAAAAGTTGCACTGTCTCTTGCTGAAGAGCTACACAGGTAAGAAGTAAATCTGGAGCCACTGGCGGCCATCCCTGATAACAGAGCCAAAACAAAAGAAGAGCCAAAGGCACATGAGAGTCATCTCTAATGCCATCATTTGAGCATCTAGATCAGCCATACACAGTTTTGTCTTTCCAGCATCGTGAACCACTTTTGTAATTAAACTACTTTAAATTGGGTTTTTGCAACTTACAACAGAGTCCTCATTAATCCATCTTAAGTGGGCTTTGAAAATTGGCCAATGGGAAGGAGCCCTCCCCTCCCCCCATAAAGGTATTGCATTTGAAGTAATTCTTTAGAAGTTTAAAGACACCAATCTTATGAGTTCCCATTGTCAGGTAAGAACTTTTAAAAATTAGGGAGAGAGGAGTTGAGATGAGAAGGTGATTTTATCTATTGTGGACCTGCTAGGACCTACCTACATCTACTATGTGACCATTAGGACTTGGTGGTTTCTCCAGCCAAGAGGCAGAAGACATCCCCCACCTCTCCAGCATCGAGATGTCCATAACATTGCCCAAGTCCCTCCAGTCTCCTGTCCTTACCAATGGCAACCTCACCTGCCCTATAAACCAGTTTAGGGCTGAGAATGAAAGCTCTTGACTGCTACCCCAGCCACTTACTATGTGATTTTAGATTAATTCCTTGTCAAGCCTCAGCTCCCTTATCTATAAAATGGGAATATTAATCCCTCTTCCAAGCTCGTGGGCGTTATACTACAAAATGTATGCAGATGCACCCACCACAGGACCCAGCCCACAGGAAATGCTCTGTAATTTGAGTTCCCTCCTTCGCTTTTATATCACAGGGTGCTGGGCACACAAGGTACTTAATAAATTTATAAATGATGATCGTTTGATCCTTGTAGAAATAAATCCAAATTTGTATTGAATTTACCTGGTGCGTTTACTCTTATCAAAGCAAATGAAGGCTGCCATTTAATATTTAGGTTAAGACATCAAGACCTGAATGATCAGGATTTTCTGAACATCTTCTATGTGTCAAGTACCACACCTGGCCCAATGGTAAAGGGCTGAATATGACACATCCCTGACCTCAAGGGATTCTCAGTCTACATTTTCTTACCTGCGCAGCATTTTTTATAGTCATATCCTATTTGGCTAAAGGATATGAATAGATGAGGATTTTTATAGAGCAAAGGTGCCCGCTTTACAAAGAGTCTGACTTTGGGAGTTAGAAATAACACAATGGACCTTTTATTCTAACTACCTCTCCACTCTTGCCTGACACTCACAAACTCGATACAACATACCGATGATTGTTCAGCCCATGCTTGAACACTTCTCCTGATGGGAGACTCACCTCCCCCCTGAGGTTGCCTAGTGTGTCTTTGCACAGCTCCAACCATTAAGAACTACAGATAGGAAGTTTTCTCTGACCTGAAAGTGTCAGCTATTCTATCAGCTCTCTGCCTGAAACTGACAGAGAACAAAATGGGAATTAGATACGTGTGGTGGTTTCAGCATGAGACAGTTACTCGGTTTAATGCCAGATACAAAACAGAGAAGAAGGGGGAATGCATTTGCCAAAGTGAGCCCTCTCTATGGGCTTTGGCTGGGCCCCAAGCTGTTTGACAAAGAGCCACAAAGATGGCATGGTCAGAGCACATCAACCAAATG
>NW_011888857.1:894755-904270 GCF_000151845.1 Pteropus vampyrus
GTGGGGTGATCACTTTACAAGTTATGTGGATCTCTGATCACTATGTTATACAACTGAAACTGGTATATTATTGTATGCCAATAAGTGAAAAAAAATTCATTGAATTGTACAATGTAAATACAAGCAACTAATCGTCTATGATATTTCAGTAAAGACAAAAAAAGTTCACTCAACACGAAATATTTTTAATCGATTGAATATCTTACATACCTAAGTATACTGAGAAATTTAAATAAATTGTGCAGCTTTCAGTCATTAAAAAAAATCTTAATAGACATTCAGGATTTCTGCCCTCAAACTATGCATGTATATTCACTTTGACTTAGCAATTTCTCTTTGAAGAATTTATTCTAAAAGACTTATCCAGAATGTGAGCGCACACCCAAGCAAATTTGGCCACAAGGAAATTCATTAGAGCATTGTGTATTAGAGGGAAAAAATAGAAACAAGCCAAATGCCCAAAACTTGGGATTGATTAATTAAATAAAGCATGTTTCATTCACAAGCTGCATTCAAAATGTGGTGGAGATATATGTATTTAATGCTGGAAAAGTTTTTGTGCCATATTAATAGGTTGGGGACAAAGCAGGTTACAAAGCAGTTTGCATCTTATGGTCCCATTTTTGCCAAGTAGTGGTAGAAAAATTCCTCTAGAAGGAAAAGTACCAAATATTAGTTCTGGCAGAAGGAATAAGGTGATGTTCTCCCTCTTATATGTATTTCCCCGTTTTTCTACAATAAACATGTTATTTCTTGTAGAATTTAACATTTATTATTTTTTCATCTGGTTTTTAAAAATCTATTATTTCACAGTCTATACCTGTATTGAATCATGGTGATGAATTATATATCAATTACATCTCAATTTTTTAAACATCTTTCTAAGGAGCCATTTTTGAAATCCCCGCTTCCACCCAGGGCCTCGCCCCAGCTCCCACTCCATTCCCTTGAGGAGAGGATGCCTGGGCAGAGTCAGGCTCTGGGGCAGCATGCAGTGGTCGGGTCCACACAGCACTTTCCCATTCCTGGGGTCACAATTGGCCTGTGGTTTTTATGTGCAAGGCTATTTATTTTCCAATCAGAGGCACTGAGTTGGGACTTCTGGGGGTAAACTGGTAGCTCTGGGCAGCTTTGAAGCATCACAAGTGGGAGGTTTTTGTACCCTGAAGATTTAGGAGGGCAGGCTCTCTGGAGTGTTTTATTGGCTTCTTTTACATATGTATAGCCCCAGAGTGGGGCGGGGGCACGGCTGGTGGGGACTGACCTTTCCAAAGGCAAAAAAGCTCAGAAACCAAAGGGAGTGTTGCAAACTTCTCGAACTTTGGCCCTTGCCCCTCATCTAGAGATTCCTTTCTTTCTTCTGTCTTTTCTTCTGATAGTAGATCTTAGAGGTGAAGATCATGGACCTCGGAGTCATACATGGGCTAGAAACACAGCCAATACTTAATTTCTCTGAACCATGAATAAATTCCTTATCTGTAAAATGGGCCAATGATAGTTGCTATTTTATGTCACAAATTGTTGTAAAGAATAAACAAGAGAATGTCAATTAAAAGTGCTTAGCAGATTCCTGGCACATAGTAAGCACTCATTCCATGGTAGCTATTATTTTCCCCTTCCTTCCTTCCTTCCTTCTTTCCTTCCTTCCTTCCTCCCTTCCTTCCGTCCTTCCTCCTTTCTTCCTCCCATGGTTAAAGCTGAGCCAACACAATCCTGCAGCTAGTAGAGAAGTCTCAGCACTATACCTTTCTCTCTATCAGGCCCTTAACCCTCTGCCCCAGAAATTTTGCAAACTCCAGCTCCAAACACACACAGTGTGGCCTTCACATTTCTCGTTGACTCAGGCCCCAGTGCAGGGACAAATTGGACGAGCAGAGTGTAAATGTTACCGCTTTGGCTCTTCCTCAAGAGGGGCTGAGCACAGATGTTTGCAGGGGCAAGCGCAGCCCGGTAAGAATGGGGGCATTGTGTGCGGGCTCACACAAAGGCCCAGTGGCCCCACTCGCCTGCCAGCCTCCCGAGCATCCCCTCTTTATGCATTGATTTATTAGGCCAGGGATGAATGAAAACGTAATTAATATTACTGAAGCATTAGAGTCTATTTAATTTAAATGCCACTGAATATTTCACTTTCAGCTGGGAGTGACAATGTGCTCAAGCCCGGCTGGTGAAAGCTGGGGCCATCTGTTACCCCTGCGAAGGAGGGAGACCGGGGAGGCTGAGGGTGTGGGGCTTTGTGGACATTCCAAAGGTCCACGATCATCATTCAACTCAAGGGCAGCCGAACTGCATTCCTCCATACAAGCCCTCCTCTGGAGGGGGCTTAGAGAACAGGAGGGAGAGAATGCAGAAAATGAAGAGACCCATGTCTTGTCTGTTCTGTCCACACCAAGAAACTGGAGAGATGTAAGACGGTGGGTGGGGAGGGTTGTAACAACACAAGTACAGGGTTCATTAGGACACCACTGCATTTGAGAAATAAGAGCTGACCAGCTCCAACAGTGCTGTCCAACCTGGTAGCCATACGGGACTCTTTCAATTAAAATTAAATTAAATTTAAAATTCACTTCCACTAGCCGCATTTCACATGTGCGATAGTCACTTGTGGCTAGTGGCTACTTCATTTGACAGCACAACAGAACATTCTCGTCATTGTAGAAAGTTCTGGACAGCACTGTTCTAGAAGGAAGTTCTACCTAGGTAGTTAGAGGGAGAGTTGCCCCGCTCCGACCCAGAAATCTGCCTGAAGAATCCTGATTCGTTGATTTGGGGACTCTCTGACCCTTCAAGAATCACTGATGGTCAAGAGCCGGTGCTATGGTGACAGATCATATGGGTTCAAATCTCTCTTCTGTTGCTTGATCAAGAACAAGTTTGTCAATCTCTGTCTACCTCGGTTTCTTCATCTGTAAAATGAAGATGATGATGGAACCTGACTAGCTGTGTTATTGAAATAAAGAATTATAACGTGTTCCCACCAGTGCCTGGCACGCAGAAAAAGTACCACATATATAAGTTATCATTCGTGAAAGGGGATACAGTGGAGATTGATCTCGGACTAAAGGGGGAATGTCGCCCTGATGTGTCTGAACTGAGGGGACGTGTGGGTTTTGAATTCAAGAGAATAAATCTCTAGGCAACCAGCTGGGGGCCTGGATCCCTAGTTCCTGGGTTTCCGGAGCTGGGGGAAAGGGGTGGGAGGATCACAGGGCACTTGGTGCAGCCTCAGCAGCAGCAGTAGCAGCAGGAGGGGGAGGTTCCGTCCTTAGTGGGACGATAATTAGCCCGGTGGGTTCTCTCATAATTGGAATCATTTGTTCTCCTGGTTTTTTCTCTGACAAACTGATTCCATGCCAGGGGAAAGCTGTGTGACTCACACCTTGCCATGCCAATTAGCTGATAAACATCAAACGTAAACAACGATGGCCTAATTAAAACTAGTCACTGAACCTCTGTGAGCTTCTTGTCAAAATTGCACCAACATTCTGCACCCAGGCTTGTGCTGGGTCTCGGGAGCTAAATGAGGGATTCCTTAGAGAATCGTAGATGCCCCCTCTGCAGCACTGCCCCACCCCCCAAGGTGACAGAGGAAACAGGCAGAAGGCAAAGGAAGGGATTAGCTCAGCCACTTGGGTTGGCCCCTTCGGCTACTCTACCTGCAAACCTCCACATGCAAAATTCTCTTGTGCACATGCGGCATGTCCACAACTGCCCCTTTGCACTGAGAAACCATCTTGGGGTTATTTTTGTTTCCATGTGTGGTTTTCAGATGGATATATCTTTTGTACTTTGGATATCTCTCATCCTGAAACCCTCAAATCACTGTCATGTAGTCAGTGAAGCTCTCTGGGACTCAGTTTTCCTCCTGAAAATGAGGATGAGGATATCTGCCCAATTTACCACTCATGAATGTCATGATAAGAATCCAATGAGCTTAGGTACATGAAACACTTTGCAAAGATAAGAGCTTAATTCCACTTTAAGTTACTGCATCTGGCCCAGTGGAAACAGCACCGCTTCCGGAATTGGATGCCCCGCGGTGGAGACCTCAGCTCCGAGGTTCACCTCTCTGAGCCTCGGTTTCCTCACCCGGAGATATGAGTAAGGACTGCAGATGGCAAAGCTCTCGCCACAGGGCCTGGCAGACAGTAGGAGCTGAAAGATGGTCTTTTCCTACCCCTGTACTCCTTTATAAAAGGGGAAGGGAGGGATTATGAAACAGAAAGAGAGGAAAGAAGAGGAGGAGAATTCTTTCCTCTGTCCTACTCTCCACCTGCACATATACCCCTCACCTCATCCTTTGATTCTCTCTCCTTGTAACTTTTAAATCCCAGTTCCTTAGCATGACAAAGGCCCCTGGGGTCTGGGCCTTGCACACTCTTCCTGTCCCGTCCTTTCCAGCCATACTGAACGACTAGCAGTTTCTCAAATGTACTGACGACTTCACACTGCTGCCATTTTTCGCATGCTGTTCCCTCTACCTGGAAGTACCTTCCCCACCTGGTGAAACTTTCTCAATTCTGACGCCTCCGTTCCAGTCTCTCTGGAGACTTTCTAATCACTCTCTTCTCTGCCTCCTTCAGCCTGGAGAAATGAACACTTAGGCTGTTCCTTTGCTGAAAACCCTGTATGTTGCATTTTGTGATAATGCAAAAGTGCAGGAATGAATGAATGGTTGAAGCATGTGGCAGGTATTTATACCTGCCTCTGCTCTCAAGGATGGAAACTCCTGGCAGAGGAGACAGACATGCAAACTCTTTTATGCCTTAATGCATTACAGGGTGCTTAACTAAATTAAAAGCACAACTTCCCCCGCCCCACCCTGGGACTAGAATCCCCTGGAGAGTAGCAACCTCCAGGTTGTATTCTGCATAATCGCATCCCTGGCACCTGCCACCGTACCTGATCAAAGCAGGAGCTCCACACTTTCTTGAAGAAATGAATGAATCATTGAATCAATACACAAATGTGTAAATAAGCAACCCCCTTATTTTGCATCAATGAGTTGTCTGTGATCTGTCCACCTGAGCCACAGTGGTCTCCCCAGACTGGTTTTCTGTGAACACTCGAGGTGGAGCCCTATAACAGCATGCATGCGCTAAAGAGCTTCTCTTTTTCCTAGTGTAAATCCTTTTAGTGTTTTGCCTGTCCCCACAAAACGTATACTGTAGCAAATTAAGACAAATAAAAAAAGTTAAAGGAAATTGCCTGTAGACAGCCAGCGTGAACCCTTCGGCTTACGTCTCTCCAGACCTCTCACGCGCCCGCTCTAGTCCGACAGCCTGTGCTCGACGGCCAGGTCTGCCACTGAGTGGCCGTGTAAACTTACACAATGTATTTAACTCTCTGTGCCTCAGTTTCTTCATCTATAGAGATATCTGCCTATCTCCCTGTTGTTACGAAGATTAGCATGTTAATATGTGTGTAATGTTTGGTGTGTAGCGTGAACTAAACACGGGTTAGCTGTTCTTATGCTCTCAGCAAAGGCTTCCAGGACCCATGCCGTGACCCAAAGCCACCCACGACCAAGGGGGGTGCAAATGGCTTGCCAGTGACTCTGAGGTGAGTCACCCCATGTTGCAGTTCTGAATGTTATGACTATTTTCCCCAGAGCAGGTTTCTGTGTCAGGAACTGAGAGCAAACCTGCTGCTGCTTAAGACAATGCGAGTTTCACTGAACCTCCTCAATGTCAACAAAAGGATTAAAGCTGCTCTAGCGAGGCCTAGGTAACACCCCTGAAAGGCCAAGTTTACTGGATAAATAGAGACGAAGTTCACTATCAGTGTTCTTTAACCTGTGTCACCTGAATGAGGAAGAAATGCCTGCTCTATGACAGGATGCAGGACCTTACCTCTGCCCTCCTGCCTGCCAGACAAAGCCCTCTTCCTCCTCCAGGCAGATGCCTTAGAAAGGAGCTTTGTCACCAGCCTGGTCCTCCAGAGCCTGGGATCTGCACATTGCACAGCCTGCAAAGGGCTCTTCCGGCACCAGGAACCAGAGATTGGTTTTGGCAATGGTCCTTTTTCCAGAACAGTCGTCATGAAAGCATTTGGCGTAGTGGAAGGATTATAGGCTGTGGAGCCAGTGAGGTGGAGGTTCCAGTCCCCATTGGGTAGCTCAAGCCTGTTTCCTTATTTAGTCATATGATCCATGTAGCTCCTGGCTGCACTGCTGTGAGGTGACATGTAACAGACAGTAGGTGCCCGTGACCCTCAACCCCCACGGGGTGGCGATGATGATGACAGAGCTGGGTGGGAGCTCAGAGAGCAAGCTGAGCTCCCGGCTGCCTGCTTTCCTCTTGGCAGCGGACAGCGCTCCTGGAAGGGAAATCAGGGAGATCTTAGGCTGTGCCCACTAAAGGGAGACACCTCCCCATCTCCAGGAGCAGGGGCAGTCCCAGCAGAATGAGAAGCAGAGGGTTCTGTGATATTTCAAATGGAGAAATTAGCCTCTGCGCAAGTGGGGAAGAGAACTGCCTTCACGCCTTCGCGGTGGCCTGGAAGGGGCCGCCGGAATGTGCTCCGCCCCGTCGCCCCCGCTCCCACCAGAGCTTCATTGTTTGACTTCGGGCTCAGGCCCCTATTCAAATGCAAACACCAGGAGGCGCCTTTGCATTGTGGCCTAGCACAGCGATAGGATTGACAAGTAGTAACTAGCTGAGAGCCGGAGCTGATGGGGAAGCTTTGGGAGAAAGGGATTTGGAGGGCCTGGCCCAGAACGTCAGGAGGTAAGAGCGAAGGGGCGTGGTCAGAAAGAGACAATTCTGACCAGAGCTGGCTCTGTCCACAGGCAAAAGGCCCCTGCTCCAGAAGCCCCTCTGCCCTCCCAGCCACACACTGAGGACTGGCTCTAGGGAGAGGGCCAAGGAAGTGCATACTCTGGGAATGGCAGCTAAGTATGAACCAGGCTGCCTGGTTTGATTTCTGCTCTGCTTCTCAGTGAGCTTGATCAGGCCTCTCAACTTCCCTGAATCTCAGTTTCCCCATTTGTAAAATGAAAACAGAAATACCTACCCCGTATTTTACGAGGATGGCAAATTCATAGCACCACATAAATAGTGCTCTGGATATTCCCCTCTGCGCCGCCCCGCCCCGCGCAGAAGTGTATCCAGCTCTGCCCTCTGAAGTAATGGCTCCAAGTCTTTAAAAATCAGCAGGACCTATTGCAACATGGTATCCTGAACTGTATCCTGAAATGGAAAAGGCACATTAGTAGAAAAATAGGTTAAATCCAAATAAAGTCTGTAATTTAGTTAATGGTATTACCAATGGTAATTTGTCAGTTTTGATTAATGCGCCATGGTTACGTAAGATGTTAACATTAGCGGAAGCTGGGTGAAGGGTATATGGGAGCTCTGTGTGCTATCTTTGCCACTTCTGTAAATCCAGAATTATTTCAAAATTAAAAGTTAAAAACAATAGCAGGAAGTCTTGACCCTTCTGGAAAGAAAGCAAACAGCATCCCACTGACACATTTTGAAAACAACATCCCCAATTCCTGGTCTTCCACAAACATTTCTGCAGATGGTAAATAATAACATGTAAAAATAATGACCATTTCAGCACTTAACAAATGTGTCAGTCTCCAGACAGGAGGTAACTCAGAGCAAGTTGCTTAATATATATCATCGTATCTAATCCTGACAACAACTCTGAAAGTTGGTATTTCTATTCTCATTTTACAGAAAGTTGGTATTTCTATTCTCATGGAAGCTCATGAGATTGTCTGTCTAGGAAGTGGCAGAGGTTTCTAATCATTTCTGTCTGGTTCCAAAGTCCATGCTCTTTCCAATGGAAGAAGAAAGAGATGAGGATAATTGGAGGCTGCGAGCGTTCATCTTTGACAGAACAGTCAGATTTCAGAAAGCATGCCTCAGCGGGACCAGTCTTGTGGGTTACAGACTTATTGTCATAAAATGGAGGTTTATAGACACATCATGCAGTGCTTGAAAATCGAATTAATGAAAGTACTAATACTCATCAGTGTTGCTTATTATGGCAAAAAAAAAAAAATTAGGAAATAGCCTTAACGTCAAATAATTGGGAATTTTTCCAGAGTTGCTTCTGGTATACCCACAACAGACTAGGCGGCCAGTCAAAGTACTTTCGTATAAGTTTTTTTTTTTGTGGACATGCATCACTTAGAATACTTTTGGCTCTAAGTAATAGAAAGGTACAACTCAACTCATTTAAATCGAACAGTAAAAAATTTATCTGAAAGAAATAAACAACAACAACAAACAAAACACACACAAAAAACAAAACCACCTGAAGCTTCTGTGGTTTTAGCCATTATGTTTAGAAATGATATCATATGGTAGAAGCAGAGAGGGTGCTGCAGAGTGTCTCTTTGTATCATCGGGAAACCCATTCCCCCAAACCCACCATCGGTCTTACCCTCACTTTAGCCAGAATTATGTCACATTCCATCACTATTCCAATCACTGGCCAGGGAAATGGACTGTTATTTTAGCTAAGCCCACTCGTCTTTTACCCTGGGGGCTGGAGATAGTGCCTGTCTTCCTGGAAACAAATTGCCACTCAAGGAAGGGTGGATGCTGAACTAAAACAGAAGTTCTGTTAAGGAAAGAAGAGTTAAAAAGAAGTACCAACAGGCCAATAGCTGCTGGGTAAGAAGCCAACAGTATATAGAAAAATTCACATGTTTTTGAGTGGAAAAAAAAAGAGAATACATTTCAAAAAAGCTCAATAGGATGATCCTATTCATATAAAACTGTTCACATATTTCTATGTATATATACTTAGAGAAATATCTGAAGAGATATTCTCCAGAAGTTAGTGGTTATCTCTAAGTGGTAAGATTTCAAGAATATTTTACATTATTTGTACTATGCCGAATTCTTTGTGTTTAGCTATATTGAATTATTTGCTATAAGTGTGTGATCTTCTTTCAAAGACAATAAATATTTTCTTTGGGGATTTCTGGTTTGCTTGTTTGTTTTTCTTTTTTGTTTTTTAAGTAGGCAAAGTTTTTGTGTGGAAATTGTTAGGAACTGCTGTGCTGGGCTTTGGAGACTTTTCAGAGGAGTTAAAAATTAAGAAGTTTGTTTTTTCAAAAAATGTTCTGCTTATTTGCATATCGGATTGAAAATATATCCACAAATTTTTCGATAACTCCTACTATTGATACGTGGAGGCTATATCACTTCTACTTGAACCTGGGCAGACTTGAAACTGTTTCAAATAATAGTAAGTCAGAGTGACACATGTGACACTGTGTCACAAGAGACCGCGCAGCTCCCATCATACTTACTTTTGGAGCTTTGCTTTTAGAACATTTGCTTTCAGAGCCTTGAGTCTGCATCTAAAAAGTCTGACTAATCTGAGGCCATATGAGTCATGTGAGGAACCCAAGCCACTTGGAGGGGCCATGGATAAGCCACTCCGATCAAGAGTCCCTTTTGAGTCCGGCCCAGGTGCCAGGTGATTTCAACCCCAAGTTGTCTGAGTCACCTCCAGCCATTTAAGCCTTCCCCACTGAGGCCCCAAATAAT
>NW_011888857.1:904575-912289 GCF_000151845.1 Pteropus vampyrus
TCCGTTGGCTCCTCTTGGAAATGAGGAGAATGATGAGCCTGCTCTGGAGGAGCTGTGTGAGGACTGACTGGGAGCTCTGTATGAGGTGCCTGGACTTGAGGTGATGAAGGAGCATTAGCTCTACCCCTCCTCTGCGTCGGCCCCTCCGCACGCCCCCGCCTGCAGTGCTGCCTGATTTCCCACAGAGATCTCTGGGCATCAGCTGCTCACGTTTAAGTCACACCAGGCTGGAGAACAACTAGCCAAGATAGCAAGAGGACACTTGTGATCCCTCCTCCCCACCTGCCGCTCTCCCCCAGGCTCGTGCTCTGGGTCCCACTGGTGTGCCTGCCCTTGCCTCTCCAGTCACATCCTTCGAGCGGAATGGGTCATCTGGGCCATGCAGTAGCCCCTCCCTGGTCTCCCAGCTTTAAGCCTATACCCCAAGGTCTACCCGCCCCCCACAGGGGCCAGAGTGGTTTTTTAAAAACATATACATTATATCATGTCACTCCTCTCCCAAGACTCAACCATAGGCTTCATCCTTAGAATAAACCTTAAGCTCCCTTCCCTGGTCTCAAAGCCCCATTTAGCCATCCTCACTCAGCTCTGCCCACGCTCCCCAATCTTACCACACTCCTGCTGCCCCGGCCTCTCCACTCACCCTTCCAACAAACCAGTTTCATCCCCACTCATGGCCTGTTGGTCCTGCTCTTCCCGCTCTCTACCTGCTGCAACCTACTCCTTATTCAGGCCTGAACTCAGACATGGCTTCTTCAGGTGGCCTCCAGGACCACCGCCACCATCACCCTGCCTCCACCCCGCTCCACTCACTGGTACCCCTTTATCTTATCATAGTTTCTCCACAGCTCTTATTGGTGTCAGAGAATATCTAATTTACTTATCAATTACATATTCTTAATAATTAACAAACTTGATATTTCTATCTAATAATTGTATTTTAAAATCATTTATGATCTACCTGCCTCACCCAAATGGGAGCCCCTTGAGGAGGGGGGCTCTTTCTTGATCACCCCTGTATCTCCAACACCAGAAAAGGTCCATGTTTGTCGACTGACATCTGCCTACTTGAAGAAGTGTCTCCTGTCTGTCCTCCCCCTCCAACCGCTTTATCCACAGAGCTCTTAAAGTACTGATTTGGCACAAAGCCCACACTTCTTAGAATGGCACTTTTCCTTTCAGAGGTGTCATGCTTCCCAGGTACATTGTAAGATCCTGCGTCTTAAATGTCTCTCTCCCCCAACCCCAACCCCCACACAGTACGTGGCACCAACATAGATGCTCAATGCATCCAGTCCCTATCTCACTTCCTCGGGCTGTAAGTTTATCTCGAATTGCTCTCCTCCTGTTGTTCATGTCATGATTAACTCCGCTTGTTCCTGGCTTGTGATATGAACTTCATTCTCGAAGGTTTTTCGGGGAAAGGACATCCATGAGGGCTCACTTACAACAGTCCCTGATTTCATGTCCAATGTAAACACAGGCAAATACATAATTAGCAAGAATTATTACTACTTGTAATTACCCCAGCTCCTCAGTCCACATCATGAACTAAAGAAATGAGCGTGAAGAGTGGAGTGTTTAAATTTTGCCCTCTTGCCCCTTAAAATATTTATTTTTCAGTCATCACTCCAAATAGTTTAATTATGTCTTGTTACCTAATTAGTGCATGTATGTGGAATTTACAGATTCCAGAGTGAAGCTTTGTAACTTTCTAAATGTTTGCATCTTACTGAGTGTCCCATCAAATATTTCTAACGATTCATTTCCAAGGCGCTTTTCTAGATTGCTGAACACCACCACCAACAGCTGATGCTGTTCCAGTCCATGAGAAGGAAAGGGGAGCAGAGGACGTGCCCCTGCCCTGTAAGGAGTGACCCTGAACTGTACATATCACTTCCGCTCATGGCTCTCTGGCAACTTCTGGCTACAAGGGAGGCTGAGTAATAAATACATCCCCTTCTCTACCTATGTTCAGAATAAATTTGGAAGCTCTATTACTAAAAGGGAGAGAAAAATGCATGTTGGATGACAAATAGAAATCTTTACCCTAGTACCTTCAGCCTCATAAAGGGTGCATACATGTGCATGCGTGCATGAGTGTGTGTGTTTGTGTAACTTGATATTCCAGTATTCTTTTGACTACCTTAGAGTTCAGTTGCTTTGCTGTAGTCATAGGGTTGCTCAGTTACATTTTTAGATAAACAACAACTAATTCTTCATTGTGTGTCCTAAATATTCAGCTTTAACTGGGTGTCCTGTATTTTTATTTGTTAAGTTTAGCAACCCTATGTAGTCAGGGACCAGAAATTGAAATATCAGGAAACAAACATGTGTCTTTCATCCCAAAGAGTAGTAAGTGGGTCTTCTTAGTCGCTCAATGCTAAGAAGCCAGTTCATTCCCTCCTACACGATGGGGTTTCTGCGGTGAAATAAATAGTCCCTCCCATGGAGAAGAGAGTCAGAAGTTGGAACGAACAACGGGGCAGCAGAGTGTGGACAGTGTGCAAACATGGCAGAAGCTATCAGCACAGTGTCCAGGGAAAACAATGGATTGCAGAAATGCATGCGCATAGGCAAGTGAGGGAGCGAGCCGTGAAGATCTATGGCAAAGCAGCTAGCCTCTGTGACCGAGTAGCCAGAGGGGCTTCTGCAACTATTCTGTGATAAACCTCTGGTGAACAAAAGTTGGCACAATTTAAGGAGTTCACACGCCCCTGGAAGCAAATGGACCTTTAAATAAATGGTCTGAATCAAATCCCAAGTTGTAGAGTTGGTCCGTAGGGCATCACCGAGGAGGCACACACTATCTGGTAACCTAGCCATCTTGGGCCAGCCATTTACAACCCGTGTTCACCTTTCCCTGGTTTTCTCCACCTTCATCTTCCCCAGGTGGGACTGACCTACAAGCCTAGGTGAGTTCCCTAGCCATCACTGATAGGGTCGGTGTGAACATTGATGTTGTCCTCCCATGCCTTGTTCTGGAACTCGTGACCATTCCCCGAATCTAGCTGAAGAGTCCCAGTCACAGTTGCTGTGTGGTTAGTTTCCTGCACAATTAACCAGATCCTGTGTATGAAGAACGAGCCTACGGGCCTTGAGTCTCAGAGTTATCTATCAATCATTTGGATTTCTGCCGGAGACCTAGAGCCTCAACCTGAATCCTAGTGGGCACCAGGACTCAGCTCCCTTCCGTAAAGCTAGACTCTGTTCTCTAGTGTCCCAGACTGGTCTTGGGCATCCTGCCACCTGCAGACTGATCTCATACTGTAACTGCTTCCTCTAAACTGCATGGCCCACTGGATCCCACCCCACCCCCCAGTCTTTGCTCCATGACATTGCCCCTCCCCATATGAATAGTCATCAGGATTAGGTCTGAGATTGGTTTTGTCAGTAGGGGCACATCTGAACTATTCATGAGGCTTTTTCAAAATCCAGGCAACCAGATCCCACCTAAACCTACTAGATCTCTTGAGAAAGGGTCCAAGAGCATGTGTATTTTTTTTTTTTGAAGTTCTATAGATGATTCTGATGTGCTCCTTAGGTGAACCCCTGCTCAAGATGCTGTGCCTTAAATTAGGGATGGCTTCTGTAGCCAATTTATTTCCTCCACTTCCAACCAGCTTTTATTCTCCTTAACCTCTACTGTTATGGTACCAGGGTGCCAACATGTCTTGCCCTTGAATTTTCCATAGTTGTGATAGTGATGAAGTCTACAGGAAGGAGTTTGAATCAAAACTAAAATTACACCTGTCCAGCATGTTATGTAAAACTTAGCTTTTGTTAAGATTAGATATTTTTCCTTAGTAAGAGTAATTTATTCTCAAAAATGCCCTTAAAAATTGAAGTCCCAACTGAAGGACTTTAGACAGAAATAGTCAGTAGTGGCTACAAGTGGTCTGAGCCATTCTACTGACCACTGGTGCTCAGGGACTCCCCACTATTCTTCATTTGATTTAGCTGTCCTGAGGCCCATCCGAGGATTGGGGTGAGTGGGGCAGAGAATTAAATGACTAGTGTCATAGAATACCATGGTTATATCTATATAGCTATATCTATACATATATTAGCTACAAGGTACAATAATATTGGCTATTAATCTCCTAGCCACACACACACACATACACAAAGGAAAAGGAAAAAAATCACAACAAAATGTAAAAGCCACATTTCTTTTTATTTCCTCCCATCATTTCAAGACTCGCACAGCACCCCTAGCCCTGAAGTACATCCCTTATACCCAATATTTTTCCAATTCGCACCCTTCTACTTGGCTGGGTCTCTGGGACTGTATACTGATGTGCCACCAACCCAGCCATTCAATATGATTCTGTCAGCCCACTGCATGTTTAGTCAGTGCAACACCAAGTATCATGTTCAACTATTTTCTTTGAAACTAACCAGATTTGGGGGGAGGGAGGGCTGGAGATATTGAATCAATAGGGTGTGTGTAGGCACAACATGACTTTATAATGAAAGCTGTCCCTGTGCTCTGTCTGGCAGGAGTGAAGTCTACTTTTCCTCAGCTTCCTTTTGGTTCCCTGTGTCCTTGTCACTCAGCCTGTGTCTCTTCAAATTCAATTCATGTTACTGCCACCAAGAGTTGTCTCATTCCTCCCTTGGAACTTAGAGAATAAGAGACTTCCCTTGGAGACACATCTATCCTTCCATCCATTCATCCATTTATTGAGTACTTACCACATCCAAGGCATTGGCAAACCAAAGCTTATTAAGATCTAGAACCTGTGCTGGGGTGCAGTATCAATGAAAGTTTTTAGTTGCGAACAACAGAATCCTCCATAGTTAAAGCACAAAGGGATTTGCTAGAGGATATTAAGCAGATTAGAGAATTTCCAGGAGGGTCAGGCTTGCATGCTATACATCCAGAAGAAAAATACCTTATCATCCATACCACAGGACTATTCTAGAGGTATCTTCACTTTTGCACCCCCTATCACTGGCACCTATGATCCACAGACTGAACACTAGCAATGCTGCCACCCCAAAAGAACCAAATGCTTCTGCCATTATACTTGCCCGGGTGACTTTCCCATATGTGGCCTCCATCTTTGTTGCTTACTTCTACCTTCATACGTCGGGTGAATAAAGCCAGTTTGATGGGACCTTGGTTGCATACTTAAGCTTACTTACTACAAGAGTTCCTGTAGTTTTCTCTTTCTATCCTCTGGAGCAAAGAAGAGGTTAGAGAAGGAAGGGGAGTTGAGGATATAGAGAGAAGGTCAGAAGAGACCTTATGATTAAGTATGAAACCTTGAAAGTAAGTATTCACTCAAAGGGTGAGAAAAAGAAAATCTAGGTGGAGGAGAGAGCTTGAGCTAAGGCATTGGTGTGTGAAAGAGAAGGTACGTTGGGGGGAATATGATGAATTCATGTGGCTAGAGCAATGGTGAATATGCTGAGAACTGTGAGGGTGGGATGGGGGTGGGGTGGACAAAGACAGGTGAGCAAAGAGAGTAGGTAGTGGCCAAACTGGTAAGGGTCTCTCATGCTCTTAGAAGCTTGGCTTTTCCCTGAACAAGTCCAGATTCAGGTAGTTTCTCCAGGTATGATCAAAGTCTGCAAATTGTCTATCAGCTTTTCTGCCCTAAACATGGGACCTCATTTCAATCTTGGCCTTGTGAAGTAGCACTCTAATAACATTGCCCCTACCAAATGGTAAACGAACCACTTTCAACAGAATTAGTTAGTCTATCAACAAAGAAGCATTTCCTTCATATTTTAAAAATATTTCTATTGTTCCACTATTCCACTGTTCAACCACCTCTACCTCGCCCAATTTTATAGTGCTTACCCTAACAGGGCCATGTCGTTGTACTTTAAAAGAGGCCTCAGCAGCTCCAGCAAGGCCAGGTGCTCATTACTTCTTTAATAGACACTCGTTGAAGTGTCTTCTCCATCTACAGTCTTCTTTCTTTGAGAACGAGATGCTCTCCTCTCACCAGGGCCCTATATAATCAGCCTCCTGGACAGGACTGATTGGACCACCTTACGGACACCTGACCCAAGATGAGCAAATTGGATTCTATCCTCCAGAAATTTAGAAATTCATTCATTCTCCCATTCAGCAAATATTTATTGAACCCTAACTTTGAACTAGGCATTGTTCGAGGAACTGGGGGTACAGTGGATACATTTTCTCCTGATATCACACTGCATCATTTTGGGTTCACTTAGACACCTATGCTTCCTTCTAAGTCCTCTCCATTTCAGCTGGTTTAGTGGGTGTCTAATCCTTACAACAAAAGAACACTTTCTAAGACAATTTCACATTGTTATTCGTGATGAGGAAATACCTTATTTTCTTTCTTTGGTCTTTCAAAGCCATTTCCCCATGGTAAAGAACCTGAGAAATTTCTCCAAAGTTTTAACTAGGTAAATTTTCACTGACTGGAATTGTATTTGATGTCCAGAAATATTTATTTTTGAGATTGATGCTATATTACCCACTTTTTGAAAACACAGAGAACATCAAGTAATATGTCAAAGCTTTCCACTGAATCATGATAATAAACTAAAATTTCTGCCTTTATTTATTTATTTGTCTGTCTGTCTATTTATTTATTTATTTATTTGTTTGTTTGTTTGTTTGTTTATAGTGATCATATGGCTACCTCCCCGCTCCCTCTCCCATTCACACACACAGAGCCTCTAAAAAACAGCTTGTGTAAGGAAGCAAAAGGGAGAAAAGTTGAATGGTTACAAGAATTAGGCTTGTAAGGTTTGCAAGACAAACCTGAGTTTAAATACCTCCTCCTCTGGTGATCTTGGAAAATTTCAAATATATAAAAAAAAGAGACAGTAACTATTTCACAGGATTATTGTAGGAATTAAATGTGCTCAGGAAGTGATAGTGACTAAACAGGTAGTCACTGTTTATTACTGAGATCTTTATTCGTGAGCCACAACAGGTATGCATATAAATATGGATATGTATACATAGCACACAGATATACATAATATACAGATATATCTGTGTAGGCCAGTTGCACTATTATTCTTACCTAAGGAGAAACTGGAATGATAGTTTAGGCCAAGAGATGATTCAGACCCTTGTATTTAACTAATTGCAAGATTCAACAATAAATGATAATCTAATCCAATACTGTATGAACTGGATTCGAGGTATGAATTCATACAGAGGTATGAATTGCCAATTCAGGATCCAGTGTCACCCCCAACACCCCCCCCCATCCTGAATGTGTAGAAGCTCTTAAAGTCTTTACTGGAAGCTGAAGGATTGGGGAGGGAAATGGGTAGTGATTCAATTTTTCTGGTACCTAAAAACTGAGTGGTTTTGAAGCAGAGATACAGAACCCTTCTGTATCCCACGGTCTTCAAAAATGACTGTATTTACTAAGACAACAATGATATTGTGTGTGACCAGAGCAGGGGCCACATATTCACCAGGGCTATTATGGATTGTCATGGGTCAGCTCACTGGTTAATTTCCTGGGTCCAGAGTTTGATTTCCTGGGTCCAAATCCTGACTCTACTACTTGTGACTTCAGTCTAGTTTCTTGGCTTTCTTCAAATTTGGTTTCCTTGTCTGTAGATAGGTATGATGATAATATTAATATCACCTGCATTAATGTCTTACGACTACAAGTATCTTGTGGCTTAAAACAACAGAAATTTATTCTCACAAATCTGGAGTTTAGAAGGCCAAAATCATTCTCACTGAGCTAAAATCAAG
>NW_011888857.1:912999-920127 GCF_000151845.1 Pteropus vampyrus
ATAGTTTAGGCCAAGAGATGATTCAGACCCTTGTATTTAACTAATTGCAAGATTCAACAATAAATGATAATCTAATCCAATACTGTATGAATTGGATTAGAGGTATGAATTCATACAGAGGTATGAATTGCCAATTCAGGATCCAGTGTCACCCCCAACACCCCCCCCCTCCTGAATGTGTAGAAGCTCTTAAAGGCTTTGCTGGAAGCTGAAGGATTGGGGAGGGAAATGGGTAGTGATTCAATTTTTCCGGTACCTAAAAACTGAGTGGTTTTGAAGCAGAGATACAGAACCCTTCTGTATCCCACAGTCTTCAAAAATGACTGTATTTACTAAGAGAACAATGATATTGTGTGTGACCAGAGCAGGGGCCACATATTCACCAGGGCTATTATGGACTGTCATGGGTCAGCTCACTGGTTAATGTGCTGACTCCAGAGTTTGATTTCCTGGGTCCAAATCCTGACTCTACTACTTGTCTTCAGTCTAGTTTCTTGGCTTTCTTCAAATGTGGTTTCCTTGTCTGTAGATGGGTATGATGATAATATTAATATCACCTGCATTAATGTCTTACAACTACAAGTATCTTGTGGCTTAAAACAACAGAAATTTATTCTCACAAATCTGGAGTTTAGAAGGCCAAAATCATTCTCACTGAGCTAAAATCAAGGTGTCATCTAGGCCATGCTTCTTCCAGAGGCTCTAAGAGAAAATCCATTCCTTGCCCCTTGCAGCTTCTGGTGGCTGCCAGCATCCCTTGGTTTGTGGCCTCATCACTTCAATTTATGCCTCCATGGTCACATCACCTTCTCCTCTGTGTATCAAATGTCTCTCTACTTTCCTTTTATAAGAATGCATGTGATTGTGTTCATGGCTAGTGATGATTAATTTTATATGTCAATTGACTGGCCACGGGATACCCAGATTAAACATGACTTCTGGGTGTGTCTATGAGGGCATCTCTGGATGAGATTAGCATTTGAATCAGTGGACTCAGGAAAGTAATTGCCCTCTCCATTGTGGGTGGGCCTCATCTAATCTGTTGAGGGCCTGAATAGAAAAAAGGTGAAAAAAGAAAGAATTTTTCTCTTTTTCCTGCCACAATATGAGAGCTGGGACATCTCATTTCACCTTCTCCAGCTTTCAAGCTAGGATTTATACCATCAGTTCCCCTGGACCTTCAGATTTGGACTGAACTGCACTACCGAACTTCCTGGGCCTCCAGCTTGTAGAAAGCAGATCGTGGGACTTCTCAACCCCCATAACCACTGGAGAACTCTGACTAACACAAAGCCCACCTAGATAATTTTTCTATCTACAAAGACCCTTTTATGCCATATAAGTTAACATTCACCGGTTTATTTTCCAGCCTCCCGCATTTGCCTGTGTTCTCATTGTGAGGGTTGAATGGAATATGTCGATAAAGTGCAGTAGCTAGAACATGGGAAGAGTTCGGTAAGCATTATCTACTATTACCAGGCAGATCTTGTCTACTGCAGTTACCTGGAAAGAAATTAGCTCAAAGAAGGATACAGGAAGACAGGAAGGGGATTAATGGTAGATGACCTTTGCCAATAACATTTGAACATTCAAAAATGCCTTAGGTCTGTGCTCTTAGCATGTGCCTTTCACAAGCACCTCTGTAGGTCACAACTTTTTATATGATAGGCAAGGTGGAGGATATGGGAAATAATCCAGAAATTAATGTAAAATTAGTGTAAACAAGTTGTTTCTGTTAACCCATATTTGAAAATTAATGTGTTCACAGGAATTTTACTTTCACTTCAATTCTGAAATAAATAATCATCAAAATTCTGAATGAAGAAAACTAGCATTTTCTAGAAATTTTTATTTTTTCACTTTGGTTTATAATCTCCTCTATAACATTTAAAATAAGATGAGCATATTGGTATTTTCAATATTGGCATAAAATTGTTCTTTGTTGTGTCACCTGAAGTCTCCGTTAGTTTCAAAAGCACAGAATAAAGATGAAGATTCAATATTTTAAAAGCTTCCCATCCTTTTCATAGGCTTGACAGGTAAGCAATCCAGACTGAGAATAGATTTACACTTGCAAAGCCCTTTCACAGATTAATTATTCTTTCTAATCTTATGAAATGGAGAGGGATCAGGAGTCCCACTCTATAGATTTGGAAAAAGAGACAAGAAACTTAAGATGCAGAGAGTGAAACAGAGCTGGTCGAAGGCAGAGCTGCACTGGACCTCGGGCATCCAGACTTCTAATGACACCACTAGCAAAGGGAGGAAGGATGGAGGAAGGTGACATGGAATAAAGGCAAAAGGTCACCTAAAAATTCAAGCCTGGAAAAGTCTGAAGGAAGAAAGGCAGGAGATATGAAATGAAGGAAGTCAAAATCCCCAATCAACCTCTTGTTTATTCCTAAAAAATAGGATGATCAGATTCCAAGGAATCAGTGACTTGATGCAAGCTCACGCGTTTCTATAGATTCCTTCTTTGGGCTGCTTTCACGCACTTCAGTAAAAGGTGTCCATGACTGTATTCACTAGTTCTTTTTCTAAACCACATCCTCTCACCTGGGCAGGTATTTCGAACAAGTGAAAAGATTTCTCTTCATGACAAAAACAATCGACTTCCCTTTGTTTCCCCCAGAAACATTTCCTCAGGGAAATTAAAAACCAGAACACACATGTGAATCAGGAAGTAAGGACTATGTTCATTACACTGAATTAAAATATTTATAATAATATAAGTGATAGTTTATAGAATAAATGTACCCACGTGTGTGCATTACTGAGCTCCTTTTTCATGCTGTAATTCCCTCCTCCTCCAGGAAGGTGTCGATTTCCAAACAGTCTGCATTTCCTGTTTTTCAACTTTCACAGCATTATTTGAAGGTTTTATATAGTGCAGGTGACATTACAGTTACCAGTCTTTTTGTAATGACAGGGCCATCAGCGCTGCATGTGGAAATGGATAGGTTCATTGAAACAACCTAATGCAGAGAAAAGCTCAATATGATATGACTGACACATTTAAAATTTCAAAATATACTCAAATATGGCTGCTTCTCAAATATGACTGCACATCACAAACACCTTAGGGGCTTAAAAGAAAAAAAAAAAATTGGTGACTGAGTCCCAACTCACATGATTAAATAGTTATTTCTGTAGGTGAGATATTGGCATTAGATGATTGAGAAACAATGCTTTATATAAAGGACTCAATGAAAGGAAAAGACCCTCCCTCCAGTATACATTCATGATTGTATCATATTATGAGGTCATGGCAAGAGTAGGGATGTTGAAAATACTGTTAGTAGTAAAGAAATGAGAACAACCAGTCCATCTATCATACAAGGTAAACGAGAACTAGAAAGGAACATGGACAAAAGGAAAGAACTAGATTTATTAGAATGGTGAGAATGTTGTTATACTGAAACATAATTTTAAAGTATTTTCAGTGTGTTAACATTATGGATGTTGGGAAAAGGTGTATGGGAACTCTATACTGCATTGGCAACAATCCTGTAAATTTTAAATTATTGCAAAATAAGTTTATTTAAAAAAATATTTTAGTGACTTAATCAGGGTTTTCAAGGAAAAATTTCCATATCGAATACCATCATTATAGACTGCCCATTGTAGTTTGCATCCTCTGGTTGTCATGGGATTCATACCACAATGAGATGATGTTTCTGTTGGCCCAATTCTGGATAATACTTAACATTAACAACAACGATAGTTAACGGCATTTACTGCATGCTAGATTCTGCACTAAATACATACATGTATTATCTCTTTCAAGCCTCACTGGAATTTTATGTGTAGGTGCCATTATCATCCCCATTTCATAGATGAGGAAACTGAGAATCAGAGAGATAAAATTATTTGCTTAATATCATACAGCTAGTTAATGACAGAGCCAAAACTCAAACCTACATCTAGCTAATTACAGAGCCTATAATTTTAATCTGTATGATCTCATCTCCCAACTTTGCTTATTGTTTTCTCGATAATGCCGAGATTTGCAAAATAAGAGAATGTTTATTGTGCATATGCAATGTGCAGTGCTGGCTCAGACCAGAATTAGAAAATTTACTTTGTCCTATGCCTACTCTTTCCTTCTCACTCTTCTCCCCTAATTTTCAGGACGTTCTTTTTCTTTCCAGGTAGTCCATGCTGTCTGATCATTTCTTGTTTCAAAATTACCTGATAAGAACTTATACAACTCAACGACAAAAAAAACAAACAATCTAATTAAAAAATGGGCAGAAGATCTGAACAGATACTTCTCCAAAGAGGAAATACAGATGGCTAATAGACATATGAAAAGATGCTTGAGGTCACTAATCATCAGAGAAATGCAAATTAAAATCACAATGAGATACCACCTCACAACTGTCAGAATGGCTATCATCAATAAATCAAAAAACAACAAGCGTTGGCAAGGATGCGTAGAAAAGGGAACCCTCATACATTGTTGGTGGGATTGCAAATTGGTACAGCCACTATAGAAAAGGGTATGGAGGTTTCTCAAAAATTTAAAAATGGATATACCTTTTGACCCAGCAATTGCACTTCTGAGTATTTATTTAAAGAAAAACCAAACAATAATTCATAAATATTCATGGCAGCACAATTTACAACAGCCAAGATATGGAAGCAACCTAAATGCCCATCAACAGATGATTGAATAAAGAAGTTATGGTTTATATATACAATGAAATATTACTCAGCCATTGAAAAAAATGAAATCCTACCATTTGCAACGACATGGATGGATCTAGAAGTTATTATGCCAAGTAAAATAAATCAGACAGAGAAAGATAAATACCATATGATTTCACTTATATGCAGAATCTAAGGAACAAAAAGAACAAACTAATCAAAACCAGACTCACAAATATAGTGGACAATTTGGTGACAGACAGAGGGAGGGGGATTGGGGGTCTGGGAGAATGGGGTGAAGGGTTAAAGAGGTACAAATTAGTAGTTGATAGATGATCACGAGGATGGGGAGCATGGCATAGGGAATGCAGTTAGCATTAATATGATGGCTAGTTGGAGGGCCAGGGGAGGAAGGGAGCAATTGGGGGGATCATTTTATGAACTGTATAGATGTTTAACCAATGTATTATATACTTGAAACTAATTTAAATAAATAAATTTTTTTAAAAATTATCTGATAGATTCCATTTCTTGTTTCAAAATTACCCAATAGATTCATTCTCACTAAGGTAGGAATGATTAATAGAAGTTTCATGTGTTGATCTTTAGAGGAATAAATCAATTTTTTAAAAGAATATCTAAAAGGAGTAGTATTCACCCCAAAATATGAAAATGGTGAACTTTACTCATTGTGGCACATTAATGGGGGAAATGTTTGAGAAAGGAGCCTTTAAACAAAAAAGCAGACTGTTAATAAAGATTGCTCATTGCATGTGAATTAATGTGCACAAGGCACTATAATTGACATCAAGGAAAGCTAAGAAATAAGATTTATCATTCCTTTCCTACAGAAACTTATCTTCTGTAGGAAGATAAGCCGCCCCCGCCCCCCCTCCACACACACACACACACACACACACACACACACACACACACACACACACACACACACACACACACACACATCTCCTGCTCATGGTATTTAGCATTTTCAAAGGAGCGTGTAGGCGTTAATCCGAATAAAAAGGTTTGTACTGAAAACAAGTGGTGGTGGCATGCCTCTTACTTGTAATAGATTTGAATTTTAATAGCACTATTTCTGAGCCTTTATGTTACTATTGATGTTGTTGTTGTGGTTACAGGAGACCTTTTTGTATGCAAACCACCTTTTTCAACTATTTTGCTTGTTTCTCCAACACTCCTTTGAGGTAGGTACTGTTCACATCTTTTATTGAGATGAGGAAACAGACTGAGAGAATAAGTGATTTGCCAAGGTATACAGCTAAAAAGCAGTGGCTCCAGACTTCAACACTGCCTCCAAAATGACTGGCATCACCTCTGAGATCTCACGGGTGTGTGTGCCTCCTGGCATGGATCCAATAGGAAGACAGAAGCCACACAAGTAATCTGAACAGGGACTATCTAATAAAAAAATTATTAAATAGTAACGAAGGGTTAAGTAGTGAGGGGATTTAGTTGTAAATGATTGTTCATTGCTCTTTAAGCGTTCCCAATGTCTTATATATCCCAAGGCAGACTGTTAACTCAAGGGCAAGAAAAGTTACATTCCCCCTCAGTGCCAACCCCAGTGCTGGGCATGATATAACTTGAGCATTCAAAACTAAATTCAAATCCTTGCTCTGCCACTTACTAACTGGGTGATCTTGAGCAAATCACATAGCCTCTCAAAACACAACCGAAAATAATAATGCCTATATTAAAGGGTTATGGAAAGAATAAAGGGAATTAGTAAATGCAAATGACTTAGCTAAATAAGCAATGGCTACTACTATTATTATCACTATTATTATTATCATCATTGTCATTAAGGCTTTCTGGTTCCTCATTTTCTGAAATGCTGCCCAGTATAATAATTGGGACAATATTTGAAAATCAACAAGACATCATTTGACCTCCTTTGTAGGCAGAACTGTCCTTTCTTTGGTCCACATAAGGAACTACCATATGTTACTCAGCCTTATTTTGAGCACTGACTTTTTTTTTTTTACTGAATGTTAGTGTCAGGTCAACGTCCACCCTTCCTCATCAAAAATCTCTCAAGCATCAGCCTACTGAAAGTTTGCCTTCTTTAATCCAAGGGTAACATTTCTGTGCCTGGTTAATTCTCCTTTAGCTTTCAACGTGAGCCAATTGGCTTTAATCACAGGATGTTATCGAAAAAGATTGGGCAGATTATGGGTAGTAATAGAGATAATTACCAAGGAGAAACAAGGAAAAAATAAATGAATCTTCCATCTTAGGGAGAAATAAATGGCTTCATCACGGGGTCGGGAGGGATGATCCTAAAATTCCCTGTCCAAGAGAAAATGCATAACGGTAGTTTGGGAGTTGGAGAATTTGGCAGCAACCGACACCCGTGGATCAAAACAGCTTTTAAGGGCCAACCTCAGGGGACTGTATATCTATAAAAGGAATAAGATTTTTTACCTTATGCTGTAGAAAATGCAGACTCACAAC
>NW_011888857.1:921122-932420 GCF_000151845.1 Pteropus vampyrus
GCCTTATTAGCATCTTAGAGTCATCTTCAGTAAAGGCCTTCAATAAATACAAGTTATTTTGTACGTTTGGAAGTCTTTGGGAGATCAGCATTACAAATATTGAATGTGTGAATATGAATAATCACTGAGATTTGATTATATCATTCACACTACAAAATCCTGTTCTCAATAAGGGCCATATCTGGTTGGAATTGCTTAAATTTTTTCATTATTTCTTTTACAAGCAACTTCAGACTTCAGGCTTAATTAGAATGAAATACATTCCTTAAACAGGTATTCTATCCAACAATGACTTACTGGTTATAAGGCCATTAACATATAATCCATAATATATATCCCTAATAGTAAGATAGAAAATATTTGTAGCCTAAGTCACAACATTTGGATTTTAAAATCTACTACAAGCATGAGAAAATTCATGTACTGTACTGAAAGCAAATGCCTTTTTAATAACCAGAGAATGTGTACCCTTGGAGAAGGTAAATTGCAGACCAGGCCCTCGTCAGGTAATTACATTCTCCTCTGGTTTATATTTCCTCCCAAGGTTCCATGTCCCACACAAGGCTCTTTCCCACTCTTGACTTCGACCTCTGGAGTGTGGTGTCCATTAGAGAATCATCCTCACTTTCTCTGAGCAGCCCTGTCCCCGGTCCTGGGCAAAATTATTCTTATGATAAGATTTGACTATTTATTCATGTGTCTGCCACCCAGAGCTAAGAGTATCTTCCTGGGGGGCTCAACCTAAGAGTGATCGCAGCTTATTATCTGTCTATCTGAGATTCAAGCCTGGATGGCTTTTAATTTTTTGATGCTTAATGTAGAGAAAACAGAATTGCTTTTGATTGATCCTGCCAAACTCTGCAATGCATGTACTTCTTTTATTGTTCAATGGGTCATAGGAGGGTAGTTGCACAAGGCTCTCTCTTCAGAGGCGCCAGTGCAGTGGGAAGACTGGATGAGGGGCCATGTCCTAATCTTCAGCCACTACCTCTATTATTACCTTATTAAACTACCCAAGTTACTTAAAGTCTCTGGGTCTCAGTTTCCTTATCTTTCAAAATGTGCTTAATACGTGGTTGTTAAAAAGAACAAAGGAAACTATGCATGTCATATGGCCGTATATGCTCACCGTCCCAGCACCACTGCACTAACATTATGGAGAAGAATATAAACTATAAAAGAGAAGCGTGCACCAATTATCTTGTAGAAAGTATTTTAACAGAACTATAGTGAAACCTTTAACGAAAAGTATAAGGTTTTAAGAAAATGCAAGGCAATGCTCCCTGTTCCAAATTTTGGTCTATGTTAAATTGTCAGTAAAGGCTGATCTGATTTCCTATAGATATCTGAGCCTGGAAGAAGCACAATTATATTTTCATCGACAAACAATTCCACTCCCTCTATAAATCAACATCATTTCCTTCTGCCCCCCTCTAAGATTCAGCAGCTGTCATAAAGTTGCCAGGCAGAATAATGATTCAGGACCCACAAACCACACTGTCTTATTGAACTGCTCCCAAGGCTCACTGGCTCTGGGACCAATAAATCATTGCTTTACAAGTCATCTGGAACGCAACGTGCAGCCCAGAGTCAAGAGTCAAGTTTCCATGATACTATTAGGAAGTATTTATTATGGGAAGATTTTTATTTTATTTTATTTTCATTTTTAGTTACGGAATAACCTTTCTCCTGATCCTTTGAATCGTTTCCTATCTGCATGTTTTTCATTCTCTGACTATTTAATAATCCCAATTCAGTGTTCAGATACACAGTAGTTTTTTCTCTTGATTTGAAGTTCTTCCAGAGCCCCTGCCGTTTTTTAAAAATATAGAACTCTCAGGATTCTTTCTTGTGTGGCTTCCACCTTATTCTATGCCACTTCCCATGGAGCTTACACACTCAGTAAAGAGTAGTCCTGTTTTTGGTGTCCCTAGCAAATGGAGACAAAGTTATTCTCCACTTTTGTTCCAAGAAACAAGGTAATGTTGTACTGCCAAGTTTTTGCTTTTTCTTATTGAGCAATTGGAATAATAATAATAATAATAATAATACACCAACCCTTTCTCTTTGTAGGAGCTTTACCAATTTATAAAGTTCCTGCCCCTCCCATCTCCCATCGCCTTGGTCGCTTGAGAGAATTAACTATGAAATGTGCTTCATGTTGCCAGAGAGAAAATGGGTGAAGAATAAGACTTTATGTTTTAAGCAACCTCTAAAACTTAAAAAGTTATAAGATTTGCTGATGAGACTGAAAACTCGGCAAGCTTCCTTGTACCTTGTTAATTTCCGCCTAAGTATTTCATCGCTCCACTTTGTTAACGGCACTGCTTCTTATTCTTTTAATTCTCCTGTCTTAATTTTCATAAGAAATAACTGAGCTGAAAACTGAGAACTGTCCTTGTAAATTAAGGACTATGGTTTAACTTCAAAGTTAAGCCTAGAAAAAGAGAAAAAACCCAAACCAAGAAAAGTCCTCATTATCATTTTAATGTGTTTTTAATGTGTGTCTGCAAATTACTTGGTTCTTCTTTCTCCAGGAGGTGGAACCTCATTCCCTTCCGCTCGAATGTGAGCCCAACTTAATGACTTGCTTCTACTGAATAGAGTATGGAAAGGGGACAATTGTAACTTCACATGGCAAAATCTGGCAGACACCACATTAACTAAGTGATCAAGGTTAACATCACTGTAATAAAATATATCAACATTTTACATGCGCTAATACGATGGCATGGGAAAGGCACGTCACCTCTGAGGTATACTTTCCCCAAATCCATAACTCCAGAAACCGTGAAAATATTAGGTAAACCCAAATTGAGGGGCAGTGTACAAAATAGCTAACCACTACTTCTCAAAAGTGTCAGGCCTTCCTTGGCTCCTCCTCATTTGTTGACTCTAATTCTCTGTGGGCAACCCGATATCTTCCCAATAATTTCTTTATTTGTAGGTCTTTTTCTGACATTGGTGACAAAAGACATTGACTAGTAACAATAACAGTTCACATTTATATAGAACTCATTATTTGCCAAGCATTGTTCTAAGTGCTTTGCTGTACATATTATCTCCTTTAGTATTAGTAAAATAGACAAATAGATCTCTGTGCTGGCCCAGGCAAGCTGTGTGGCAGAATAATTTACTTTAATAGAAAAAACTAAGGTGTGGATGGGAGCCTTTTTTCAGGCCCAGAGATCAAAAAGACATTTTTCTTTAAAGCAAGAAATTGGAAGCAACCCGAAACATCTGAGAATGGTAGAATAAACAGGCACATTATAGTACAACCACTCAAGGGACTAGTATGCAGCCATTTAAAATGATAGCAAAATTGAGACGTATAATGAGAAAAGCTTATGATTGCAACCGTGTAAAAATATAAAAGCAAGTGGTCAAGGACTAGAAAGGATTATGGACACATTCAGAGCTGTTTTGTTAGGGTGGTCATTATAGGTGGGGTCTTCTTTTCTGTTTCTAAACTGTCTCTAATGTTGTTATATTGTATCTATAATTTTAAAAGGAAACACGCTTTCCCTCACTATATATTTATCTCAGTGCTCCGGGATGACTCGTCTCCAAGTGTGGGGAAATCCCTATAATCATCCCCTTAGCAACCATTTAAGATAATGAACTTCAGGGCCACTTTTAAGTCTATGCTGGCATGGCAGATATTGACCACAATGTTGAACTGAAGTTTTCAGTGCCAAATCTCAAAATGGACCAAAATTTTAATCCCCATCAGCTTCTGTTGCGTGCTTAAAACCCTAATCCAGATGCACCTATTTGGAGATGTGAGCCACTCCTGCCCTGAGCCGATCATTCTTGCTGCATTACAGTATTCTGCTTCTCACCAGGAGCTGGGATGTCAGCTTCAGTTCATGAAAATCTGTAACGATGAGACATCAGTCTTTTCACACATTTTCCTTCTATAGAAGTTCATTCCCAGGGGTCTCCTATACCCTCGATTTGTGATGTTCTTGTCCACTTTCCTGATCCTCACTCCTATCTCTTCACTTCTCAGGCTCCAAAATCACCTTCTCTGTGAAATCTTCCCCAGTTCCATAGGAATTCTCCTTAAGATACCAAAAAATAAACCTAATATTAGTTGAATGACTAATGAAATGAAAATGAAAATTGCAATTTTTGTAGATCAAAAATGGTGTCACATCTATAATTTCATATGGTTCAGCCTAATTAATAGCAGGCAGCACCACCTACAGCATGTAACATTGGCAGCCACAGTAGGTTGCACTTGAAAGCCTCTAAGGTCATTTACTGTTGCCTATCAGAATCTGCAGGGCTTCGTGGGTCTGTCTACCTTGACATTGCTTTTGACGGGTGGGTCTCACATCTCCAAACTTGATATCTTTTTAATACATTCCAGAGATTTGTAGTTTGCACCTAGTTGAGACACTTCTAGAAAAGAACTTTGAGATCCCTTCTGACCAAGACACTATTGGATGATCTTTTAAATAAAAACTACTAAATAGTTCTGCCTAAGCAGATGATTTTTCCTGATTATCTTTCAGAATTAAAAAGTACACGAGCCCTGTGAAGTAGCAATTCCACCCCTTGGCAATTTGTCCAACAAAATTTCCATGCTCCTAGAAAATGATGTATATTTAAGAATATTTATTGCTATTTTGGTTTGTAATAGCAAAAGACTCTTTTAAACTAATTAAATAAATTCAGTACATCAATACAGTGGATCAGAATGATCCAAGATAAAATATTAAGTGAAAAGAGCAAGACAGTGTTATAGCTATGTTTCCATATCCATGAGGGAGTGGCGCAGAGAGAATATCTGTGTGTATGTGTGCATAATTGTATGAGTACTTAGAATATTCCTAGATAGATACACAAGACAATAATGATTGCTTCTTGGAAGGGGAACTGAGTGTTACTGGAAAGGGGAGGAGACTTTTCTTTTAGTATATGCCACTTGGTACATTGTAAATTTTCTATGATGTGCATGGATTACTTATTTAAAAATAGAAGTAACAATTTTTTTTAAACTATGATTTTCTTTAAATGAATAAGATTGAGAATTAAGAGCACAATCTTACTTTTATATTAACCAAAGAAGGAGTCCCTATCATTGACCCTGAAAGAGTTAGGGCAACCCATGCCTTATATTCACCTGGTTTATTCCAATCCTCCTGAGAAGAAGTTGAAGTATTTATGCAAAAGATTGTAACTCTCCTGACATGGTTTATTCCAATCCTCCTGAGAAGAAGTTGAAGTATTTATGCAAAAGATTGTAACTCCCAGACCACTCTAAAATTTCCTCAGTTTGCTCTTTCAAGTATGGGCAGGGAGGGGAAGGGGGCAATTTCAAGTGGAGGCAGAGCATATCAAGCAAATTAAGCATAGATATAGATATAAAGATATATAGGTCTATATCTTTTTGTAAAGCACGTAGAACACTGGCCCATAGTAAATGTCTCCCAAATTTTATACAATATTTATTTGCTTCTAGGAAGTTAAATTGTTATGATCCCTGAAAGCAGAGCATTCTTTTGAGCGGGCAAGATATCTCCTATATGATTTTGAAAGTAATTCGAGCCCAAATGAATAAAGATTTTCTATTCAGCCACCACTATCGGCTTAGTACTATAAATCAAGAACACAAAAATCTGGGATAATGTTTTCTAAGGTTGTTTTGTTTTTGGTTTGGTTCCTTGCACTTAACCTCTAATTGTCAAGTAAGGCTAAACTAGGTCAATTCCTTATACAAAGGACCACACATTTGATCTTCAGACAGATTTTAGACATGAAGCCTACTTAGAGGGTGGTGGGGAGACGTCGGGGGGTGAGGGGATGGGGAGGGAAAAACCAAATGACAGTAAAAGAGAACCCACCCAATTACGTTTTTGTTTCAACAACTCTGATGCTATAACCACTCAAAAATCTCCCTCAAAACAACCCCAGTCTTAAGTGACCTGAGCAATTCATGAAACTTTGGGAGAAGCAAAGAAAAATAAGTTTATGTTATTCTTAGATGTTTCCAACTAGGTCTTCTTTCTTTTCATTTTGGAATACACATAAGCAAATAGTATTAGAATACTGCCAACGCCTCTGGCAGAGTAACTGCCAAGCAGATTCTTCTGCATCCTCAATCACGATGCCATCTGCCCCGACTTTGCCACCTACCCCCAAGTTTCCTTCAGTCAAAGCTCTCAGTATCATTGTGATACAGGTATAACTTCCCCTTTAAAAGTACATTTTTCACTTTTTAAAGGAATGTACAAAAATATAATTTATTAAATTTAATTAAAATAACAAAATTTGAAAATTAATCAGAGAAATATATGCAACATATATATGACAAATGATTACTATTCTTAATAAATACTCCAATTTTTCTTAAGGAGTAATGAACACAAACTGGCCATTAAATATATGAAAAAGTGTCAAATTTCATTAATAAAAAACGCAATTAAAATTGGTGTCATTTCACTTATTAAGATAGCAGATAAACATTAATGTTACTATTCAATGTCAGCTACCATGTGTCAAAATAAACACATAAATTGCTATAGTATGGTAATTCTATGCCATTCTAAAGAGTAATTGGCCAAATTGTGTCAAAAACTTTAAAAAGCACAAATTCCCTCGAATCCACTAGTTTTATTTGCTGGAGTGTAAATATTACTTACGTGGAAATCTAGAAAGATATGTGCAAAGTAAGCACACAAGACAATATACATATGAAATATTATTGAATTATACACTTGAAACGTATATGATTTTATTAAACAATGTCAACCCAATAAAGTTAATTTAAAAAATTGAAAAGACCCTAATTGTTCATCATTAGAGAACTAGCTGAGTAAATTCTGATGCATCCATAGAATAGAATGTTTATCACTAATAAAAGTAATATACATGAGAAAATGGTTATTGCATATCTTTGAGTGGGAAAAAAAGCACTTTACATAAGTATGGTCCACACAAATGCAGAGTGTTTCTAGAAATGTGTTCCACCAAAATGTTAATGTGATTCTCCTCAGGTTGTGGGATTTCATATGTCATTTTTTAAAACTTTATTGTATTTTTCTGCATTGTTTGACTTTTTACTGTGAATGTGACAATTTTACACAAAACAAAAACAAAAAGCTCTTTTTAAAAAAAATTCAAGGGAATAAATAAATCTCCTTTGAAAATCATCTACTATATGTATGAAAAGATTAATTTTTCTTGGGGTCTTTTATGGCCTATTAAAATGAGCTGTACATTTTTACTGCTTGAAGTCCTCTGAAAAAGCTGTGGATGTTTTCTTCCAAAGACTTGGTCAGGAAAGATTAAACTGTGGTTTGGTTTAAGAAATGAAGTCTATTAAGTGGTCTTAAAAACGAAAGTGGGCATTATTGTTCATACAAATTATGGGTGCTTTAAAATTCCCAAGCTTCAGCAATAGAGCACTGACTTTCTCTTCCTTTGCACTTTATTTTAAATCAGGGGACAGGGCAGTGGAGAGGAAGCCTTGTAACAGAAGCATCCACTTGTCCTGCACACTTGGAATGAAAGCCAATAGACCTCCTAAGTTTAGAGTCTGAGTGAGCCTTTGACATGACAGCAGAGCTTTGATTTTGTGATTACAATTAAAGATCAAGGTGAGCACCTGGTGCCTGAAGACTTTCCCTGATGAAAATGAATAAACACTTGGCTCTAATACCTATATCCAGCTAGAATACAAATAGAGCATATTATCAGCCATCAGAGCATGTTGTCCCTGAGTAGCAGTGGACTGAGGAGCAGACTTTAAATCAAAGTGAAGGAGAGTGCCCTAGTGCCCCTCATCAACCATTCCTCAGCTGTGCTCCCCAGGAGCTGAGAGTGAGGGGGACCCCCCGTTAGGCAGCCAGATCAGCAGAATGAGCCCTGGGATTCAACAAGGTGTCAGGTGTATTCATTGTACACAGATTCTCATTTGCCTCTTCCACTGTCTGACGGATTGCCTCTTTGCAGATCTCCAAAAGGAGGCAAATTGCTGGGAAGGATGTGGAGAAAGAGGCACATTCACACACTGCTGGTGGGAGCGTAGATTGGAACATGATTTGGGAAGGGAGACAATTTGGCAGTGTTCGTCAAATTTTTAAGTGCACACAGAGTGTGGCACAGTGACTTTGTTTCTCAGAGTTTAGCTTCCAAAATTCTAGCACAAGGATATATGTACGGGGAGGCATATTGCAGCATTGCTTATAATAGGAAAAGTTCCAAAGAACCTAAATAGTCATCACTACAGAACTGTATGAGTAGAGTATGTCATAGCCATACAGTGGAGTACTGTATGGCCATTAAAAAGGAAATACTATGGCAATGACTTGGAAAGATATCTCTGTTAAATGATCCCCCTTGGGGGAAAAAAACTCAAGCTTTATTTCCTTAAATGAGCATAGTTATATGTGTATGCAAATGTCTAGTTAGCGTTGAAAAAATGTGAATGTTATATACTGAAGAGTTAAGGATTTTTCTAAAAAAGGATGTGGTTAAGATCAAAATAGAAGAAAATTCACCTCCTACTTTATACATTTCTGTACTGTTTAAATTTGAAATGGTTCCTTACTATGTTTACTACTATTTCTTTAATGATAGATTTTAAGAGGTCAAACTTATACTTAGTAGTTCATGCTGAGGTTCTGTTCAAGGTGACACTATTCTGTGTTCTCTTAGCTCCTACCAGGCCAATGAGGCGGGGTCTTCACCACGGTGCAGCAGGGTAAGCAGCTGCTTGTTACTGACCTTGGTATGAGATCAGGGTAGGATCATCGCTCAGCTGTGAACCTTGGATACCAGTAATACTATGCTTCTTCTGCCTCTGAGCCTAAATTGGTCCCCAAGGATGGGATGGAGCTGAGCCCACAATTGAGGGTCAAATGGACTCTGATACAGGGATGCAAGTATCTGGGACAGAAGGCAAAGAAGACATTGCCTCAGGAAACTGGATCTCCATCCAAGCTTCAGCCCTCTCTGGTGTTTTGAGTAAATTTGTCAATTAATCTGATTGATTCTTACAGTGTCTTCAGCTTGTAGAGGCAGCCTGCTGTAGGGGAAGGTAGGCGAAATGTGGAGTTAAAAGACCCTGGAGCCAGTTGTCTTATCTACTCTTTAAGTAGCCTTGAGAAAAATCACTCCAACTCTCTCAATGTTCCCACTCTTGTTTTCCTAGGCTACGCAAATAACCCCCAAATGACATCATAGCTATCTTTATAAAGATGTTCTCAAAGTCTCTTATAAGTCTCATATTCAACCATTATAGTTCATATAAACAAAGGCTGATAAGCCCAAGAGCAAAAAACTTTCTCTAAGTAGGAAATTATGGGTGATCTTTGACTGATGACTCAGTGACAGGCTATAACAAGGATACTTCGAACATGTTTTGACGTCAGAGGATGATTCCGGTGAGAATCACGCTCTGGTTATGCGGCATCGTACACTCCCTTTGACCATTCTGAAAGCTGTCCTCCTCCTCTGTCTTCTCGAGACACAAGAGTATACCTTCCGCCTCTTTGTCACGGCCTCCTCGAGCTTCTTCCTGTGTCCTTGTGTAGAGAAGGTTCTCTAATAGTAGAAGGCTCTAGTCTCCTGAACAGACTAGACCAAACGTGGTTGCTGATATTTATTCACGAAGCTCTCCGAAGAGCGTGTCACTCTCCCCTCTTTTGATTCTGTCACTGTGGGTAGAACATGAATGTCCAGGAATATTATGGCAGGGGAAGAGACAGCAACGCCACAGTTTGGGGCCTGTCAGGGACACCGCTCCCTATTTCTGTCAAGTGATAACAGCTAATGGGATTTCTTCGCATTTTTCACCTTTTCTCTTTCTGTTATTTTACATCCAGTTTTCTAAGTAAGAAATAAGAACAAAAGGAGAGGACACGAAAGGAAGAAAAATAGAAGAGAAAGAGAGAGGGAGGACAGGAGGAAGGAAACAAATGAGAGGCTAAATGAAAAACCTGAAAGACAAATGAGAGATGGCAAGCAGGAGAGAGAAAGGATTTGGAATGACCAGAACGTATGATCTCATGAAAGCAAGTGAGGATGGTCCCAGAGGGTGTAGTAGTCATAAAGCATTGACATTCCCAGAGGGCCGAGGATATGGGAGGTTCGGGATCACATATGTTTGGGTACATGTCCTAACCGTCCCCATCTCCTCCCACTGTGCTCTCAGCTCTGCCCTCAGCAAAATCATCTCTATCCTCTTCTTTGAGGGAACTCCTCACTTTCTTTTCATGACACTTGGCTCTTCCTTTGCAGTTTCCTCAGAGGGTAGCTGCTTCTCTCTGTGCCCCTCATGAATCTGTTCTCTTGGGCATATTCACACTTGTGCCTCCCTCCTGCCTAAAATCCCCCAGCTTTGACTTTCTCACCATCAGACCATAGCACCTACTATCTTGAACTGGTAGCTGAAATCTATAGACTCTCCCCCTCCAACCCCGCCAACTTCATTCTTTCAAGACTTTAGCTCCTTTCTCACCATCCCTCTCTCCAGCACTGATACCACATTAATTCTTGGGAGGTTCAACATCTTTGATGCTTCTAGTGCGCTGGTCTTTCAGGCCTTTGACCTTATCTGCTCCAGCCGCTCATTCCCTTGATTGTACTCTAGATGCTGACGTTAATTTCACCTCCCCCACCCCAATCATTTCTATTTCATCCCACTATCCAACCACCACTTATCTTTCCAGCCCACTCCATCACTTCGACAATTCATTGACCCACTAAGATCCAAAATTCTATAATCTCTTCACTGGCAATCACACCATCAGATCTTCATTTCCGTCCCTACCCCGTTTAGATTTCATAGGATCGCTCTCTTGCACACTTAAGCAACCTTCTTGCCGCTCTCTCTCCCTTAGTAATACTGTCCTCACCAAAGCCCAACCCTGGCTAAATCCAACTCTCTACCTACTCTGCACCTAAGCTGACTGTGCCTGGTGAAAACCATATACCAGTGAGGCTGACTGGGCCCCCAGAGATGCCCAGAAACCTTGTACAAGTCTCCAACCATTTCACACGCCCATTCTCCAGACAACTTTCAGAATTCCCCCTCTCACTTCAAACTCACAATATCTCCCCCTCCATCCTCACTCTAAGATGATGACCTGACTTACTATTTCACTGAGAAAATCAGAAGAGAAAAAGCTCTGTCTCCACCATGTCCACCCCACTGGATCTGAGCCCAACTCTGCTTTCACTCATTAGTGTAGACAGACCTTCCCTGCTACCAACTAGACCACATCTCCATTAATGCACTGTATCCTATTTCTTCTTGCCTTCTCATAGACATTGATAAGATAATTC
>NW_011888857.1:933432-967174 GCF_000151845.1 Pteropus vampyrus
TTCTCATAACTTCTCATACTACCATTATTAGCTCTCACTTGGATTATTGGAACAGTCTCCTGACTGAATTGTACATTGTTGTAGATACTGCTGGTTGTTTACCACAATCCATTATCTTTCCCTTTCGTTGCATTTGAGTTGATACATTTCCCATTCCACTTCTAGTTTGCTGTGAACATGTGATGAAGTTCTGGACAAAAGAATGTAAAAAAAAAGTGACATGCGTCAGTTCTAAGAGAAACCTAAAGACCATGGGTATGTTTTCTGCCTTCTCTTTTTATTTTCCATGAATCACACTCTGAAGAGATCTGTGAGCCATGTAGACAATAGCAATGGCCTAAGAGATAGAGGATCCTGGATGTCCAATCCTGGATGAACAATCATACAAAGCAGAGCTGCTTGCTGCCCTGAAATAATACACTTCAGGCTGTTAGGTGGGAGAAATAAATATCTCTCTTCTTTAATCCACCAAATTGCAGAAGCTTAGACTTAGCCTAATCAATACAGACACCTCAGTTACAAAATCTAAAACATATAAGCTTTTCGAGGGCTTGAAAAGATGTTTGAATTCTGCTTCCTCCCTCCAAAAAATTAGTAGTTCCAAAATATAAAAAAATAAACTGTAAAGTCAGCATCAATGTTTTTCTGAATTATAAAGTTAACAGTATGTCAACAAGCCAGTCATAACTCAAATCATATGTTATTAATAAATATAATAAAGTTTAAATCATAAAAAGAAAATGAATAATTAATTCCTAACAAAATTCAAAATTATTTCCAAAAAGTTTATAGCAAAGAATTATATTGGAATATGGGTACATTTTATTATTTGATATGATGTGGGCTAAGGCCTCAGAATAAAAGTATGTAGGTCCTGGGGTGGCCTTAAATGATGTTTCCTGTCTCTGCCATTTACTAGTTAGGTTACCTTGGTCAAGTCACTTGAGCTCTGAGATTCATTTGCTCCTGTAAAATAGGGAGAGAACAGGAAAATAATACTTATTTCACAGAGTTGAAAGGAGAATAAGAAAGTACAATGGTTTTGAAAATACTTTGCATAAATTATAAGAATGTGTGGTACAAATACTATTACATTATAGGTTTCCATAGAATCTCCGTGATTTGAGGGAATCCAGAACTCAATTAAGCCCAACTTGACAGAATTATCTGAAAGCTTTTTAAAACACAAAGAATCTCATTAAGTAGGCCTTGAGAATCTGAACTTTTAAAGCTCCCCTATACACAAGAAACTGGCAATATTGGTTGCTTACACTGGTTTAGAACTGGATGATAGAGTAAGAAGAATTTTCATGAAATATTTTCTTGAATCTTTAAAATTCTGAACCAACTGAATGTATAATTGTATCCAAAAAGTAATCTAATTAAGATTATTTAATACATTAACCAATAAATAAATAAACGTTCTGAAAGAATGCTGATATAGCTGGCCCCGAACAGGAGCTTGGAGAGCAAGTCAATTTTCCCAGCCACCCGTTCATGCAGATTTAGCCTTCACTGCACCCAGACTCTGCTTGAACATTCTCAATGTCTCCACTCACCTTATCTTACAAAGCAGCCCATTCAGTTGCTGGACAGCTATAATTGCTAGCATATTGTTCTGTGCAAGTCTGTGTCAAAGTGAGGGATGCTATAAACATCATCATGGAGGTAGGACATGATTTGACCCAGAGTATAACTGAATTCATCGATGACAGTGAGGTACCTGATAACAGAGTTTATTGGATATGATTCTGGTGGGTCTCTGTCACGGAGACAGAAAACTGACATTGATTTTATCTTCAGGTTTTTGCTTGACCTACTGATGTGATTGTGGCTCTGGTTATCAGAGAGCTCTCAAAGTGGAATATGAGTCCTTGTTTAATCAGCATCATGTCTGTCTTGTTCCTGATTCTTATTATCTAATGCAAATGGACTTCCTTATTACCTAACATAGTAGTTTCTAGCAGGGAGTGCCAAGCAAACTAAAGCTATAAAATCCAAGCAACTAAGTAAGCATTGTCTTGTCCCGGAATGATATAAGATTTCTTGGTAAAAAAGAAAAAGAAAGAAAAGAAAGAAAAGAAAGAAAAGAAAGAAAGAAAGAAAGAAAGAAAGAAAGAAAGAAAGAAAGAAAGAAAGAAAGAAAGAAAGAAAGAAAGATGTAATGTCTCCACCCAAATGCATTACGATAACCAAAAGAGAGAAGAAATTGCTCTGAAAGAAATAAATGAGAAATGTTTGATTTTGTACTTGGTTCCATAATTTTGGAATAGAAACCAATCTTTTCAACCCCCAAAGCTATTCCAATTGCCCCTACTTTATCCTCACTTCTACTACCAAATTCCTATTATTTGTTCTCATTTGTAAGGTCTGAAACTGCCAAGTAAAAGAAAGGTTCTTATCAATTAAGCATCAGCCCCAAATGGATTAGAGAGAGAATATGTTTGTGTTTCTCTGTAATCCCTCCATGGATTCCAGGATTCTGAGTTTCTCTAGGGAATGTGGCAAAGCCACAAGATGTCCCCAAAGGCAAAATGTTGCAGGCTGCTCTCTGGTTCAGCTACCAAACACAGAAAAAGTAATGCAGGCGAAAAAATGAGAGGAAACTCTTCCTTGCACACAACTCAGAGGTAGGTGAGAACTGGGGTTCATCATAGCCTGTCAGTCTCTCAGGAACACATACTTCCACGTAGGTCTTCTGTTTCCAAAATGAACCTCCAAAGCCACCTGCTTCAAGTAGCCTCATATGGAGTCCAAGATGTGTACTGATGTTGCCTCCAGCCTACTTTTGCTTCCAAGTCCAAAAATAGATTTGAGGGAGGCTTCGAACAAAATCTTTATAGTCTCTGTGCTTGAGTTCCTCTAAATTGAATGACATTTGCTATTCACTTTCATGGGATTGAAAATCTTTTTACAAATCTTTTTACATTTCACTGCAATGGGATTTGTAAAAAGATTTTGGAGTAGATTGTAAAGAGAGAACAATGAGACATAAAGTAACCATTCTTTACTCTTTTAAGCAATAATTTACATTTATTGAAATTCATAGTGCACTCATAGCTAGGGGAAGACAGAAAGGGAAGACAGAGCATAGAAGGTATTCTAATAAAAACATAGAATGAGATAACAGCATAATATTAACTGAAAAACTCAGATTCCTTATACTTCCCCCCCATAATTAGAATCACAAGCAATATTACAGGCAGTTCTAACAACATTTCTTTTTTCTACTTCTAAGCATTTTTGTAGCATTGTATAGGACCGTATCAAATTCTCAGTATTTTGTGCTATTTCATTACAATGAGTTTGCTATAAACAGAACAGAACAAAACTAAAGTCAGCCTTATTTGTCACAAACCTAACGTATTTAATTAAAAAAAAAAAAGACTTAAGAATGTCCAAAATGTTTTATGTAAAATACTCAATGAGTATTTACACTGGGAAATACACACATTATCGGTGGTCTTCCTAGAGCATCCAGGCCCTAAAATGACCAGAACTGTGCAGGTATTTTGAAGTGAAGAATAAGAAATTATCTCTTTAATGACGACAAAAAAATAGACTTGAAATTAATGTTTTTATACCACTTCTATGTTCAGAAATATTTTCAGACTGTAAATTCATAAGCACATTAACATTGGAGAGTGTTTGGAATATATTTCTGGAAAAAACATATTCAGTAATGTGGTATGCTTCCTGGCAATTTTTGCTTCATTTGCATGAAAAGTCATTATGTTATTTATATTATATAGAGAAACTAGGAAAACCTCAGCACTATTTTCCTCCTTATTTTAGCTTTTGTGAACTTTGCATTCTGTTTCAACATCTCTGCTTTGTATCAAATACTAAAACAGGAAAAGAAAGAAATCCCCATTTCAGATACACAAAAGAGCTAAACAGGGTTTTAATGTTTTCGAATTTATTTCTACTTTTGCACTCTTCATGTACATTCCAGCAGCAGGAAAGGGAGAAGAGGTAAGAGTAAAGTACGGTGAAACTTGATCTTGCCATAACCCCATCAAAGGTCTGTTAGATTGATTTTTCTTCCCTGCAAACAATTGGAAAGGAGCAGAGGCAGAAAAAGTCCTTAAAATTTGGACAATCACTAGAGAATACCTCATTTCATTATACAAATAGGGGGTTGAGAGGTCGCTGCTAATTCTATGGGTTTCCTCAGCAAGACATACTCTCACACCCAAGTTTTGAAACTAAAAACTACAGTACTCCTCAGATGATTGTGCCTGGTGTTTAAAAGGCCCCTGCAGAGGACTAGTCAAAATATTTACATTCCTCTCAGAAACTGTAACTCCAAGGAAAAGAGGAACATAGTGAGAGGACGAATCAAAAGAAAAACTTTCCTTCCGTAGTCAGGGAGAAAAGGTGACAGGCCGCTGGATCGCCAACAACAGTCCTGTTCTCTTAGTTTAGCTCAAGGGTGGATAACATCTTTCCGGTGAACGTTCGTCTATGGTAAGGAGCATTAGGAGAATTTGGTGTCAAAATTAGGGTTATATCAATTTCTGAAAGCATGTGGATAATAGAAAGCCGTAAGTGGGCGTGTTTAATTGTCCATGCGTCTTCCCCGGAGCTCTGCGCCCGACGCTGTAAATAGATGGGTGAGTGATGGGCACGTATGTTTTTCCCATAAAGTGCAGCCACTGGCTCAAAGTGAGTCAGACTCTGGCATGGGAGCGTGTTCGAGGCCGGGCGGCAGCGGGGACGCGGTAAGGGTGGAGGAAGAAGCAGGCGGGGGCGATGATTAGTGAAGGAAATGACCCAGCTCCCTCCCTTCTGTTTTCACAGTCTGCGTCACGCTTCTGTACGCTCCGAGTCCGCAGCGGGCGAGTGGGTGGCGGGGTACCAGCCTGACGATCGCCTTCCCGGCCCTGGCCCTCCGGCCCCGACGTTGCCTGCCCGAGGTCCCCAGGAGAAGCCGAAGTGGAGACTTGGCCTGGCGTCTCCAGGCCAGGCCTGGGACCCGCGGAACGTCTCCCATCTCGGCGCCCCGCGACGTGAGCGCGGAGCTGGGAGTTCAGAAGCGGGACCTGAAGCCGCCGCCGAGCCCCGCCTAGGTGCACGGGTAATGGGACTGCGGCCGACGAGGAGACAGCGAGGGGTACCGGGACAGCCGGCCTGCCCAGCCGGGCCGCTCTACTCCTGCCGCCCGCGTTCTAGACTGAAAAGCACCTTCTGAGCAAGGATTAGTAGTAATACTCCATTATTCCTATTAGAACAAGTTAATGTAAGGGTTGGGCCATGAGGCCCCGGGCGGGGTCACGTGTGCCCCCGTCACTCCGGCTCCCCTCGCCTCTCCGGTTCGAGTTATGCCATCAAGCTAATATATTGTGACTGCTCTTCTCTCCTGTGACAAAGGCTTGCAGCTGCCTCCAAATCAATAGACGTCAAAGAAATATGAAAACAATCATGACACAAAACTTAAATCCTGGCTGGAGCCTACATAATCAGAACTGTGCTTCTGTTCTCCAAGCCGCCGATTAATTTATCCTAAAGTTTAGTCAAATTTTTATTCCGGTACCTTTTTTCCCAGCAGATCCCGCTACATCTGTCGGGTTTGTAATGTAATTTGTAATTACTGCCCTTCATGTGGTCCGGTGCCTTGAACCATCTTTAATTAAAAGCATAATTAAGGGAAGATCTAAAGAAAGACAATTACCAGATGGTCTTTTTTTTTTTTTTTTTTTTTTTGAGGCGGTAGTTTAGCAGAGAGGGGCGCGGGGTTGGTCCCTGGGACCCCGCGCCTGGGGAACCGGCGGTGGGCCCTAGCGGCGCTTGCGCACAGCAGAGGCCCTGGCCCCGCACCTACCCCCACCCTCTCCCTCTGGCTCCAGCCCAGAGGCTCTGCCCAGGCCGCACCCCAAGGTGAGCGCCAGCGACTCCACAGTGCAGAGACTCTGGTTTTCTACCCGCTTTCCCTGAGGTCGCGGGGGTGTAGGATGGCCGCGGGGGAGGATATGGCAAGTTCAAGGCCGAAGCAACTTCCAAATCTGCTAGAGGGCCCCCGGATCGGCCCCACCCCGCCCTGCGCGCGAGCTTTGGAGCTTAGAAGCAGAAAGAAAGTTGGCGAAGACTGGAATAAAGGGGAAAGGACAAGAGAAGGGGCAGCTGTCTATAAGAGGGCAACCTGGAGAGGGGGCCTCAGCCCAGGCTCTCACTAGGCCAGGCCTGGCTTAGGGTGGGAGCTGGGGGATCTGTCCCGGGCGGTCCAAGAACCCCTGGAGACAACAAGACAGCAGCGCCCGCGCTATCGTCCGCAGCCCCGTCGTGCAAAGTGGCCCCTTGACGGTGATTGTCTCGGCTGTCGACTCCTCCGTGTCCACTGGTCCTTGGGATTTTCAAAACAAGTTTCGGGGGGAGGAAGGAACAAGCCAATTCTCCACCCCTGTCCCACCCCCACGTCCCCGAAATGAATAATGCAGGCAGGAGCCAAGAATTCTGCATTAGCGCCGCGTTGCCCCGGCTGCTGGCGCAAGGATCCCGAAGTCGGATAATGGAAATTAAACTGTTGTTGTATGGCGGGCATGTCATTATGTGACTGTTCATATTCAAAGTCAGGCAGCAATGAATTGTAATCATTTCAATTATCTTCAATACACTTTCTTTAGGACAGAAGTTGTCAACGATTAAAAAAAAAAAAAGTACATTCTTGCGGCTCCGTGGGTCCATTTTCCAGACGGTTTGTTGCTCTTGCTGCCTGATTTGGTTTCGGCTTTTATTCCCCAGCCTCAGATTCTCTTACAGAGACTCCGGCAGAGTGAGCAAGCCGAGGCGGAGTGAACAAGCCGGGGCGGCCCTCTCCGCTTCTCTGGCGCTGCGGGCCGGTTACGCGAGTCCGCAATTGCCTCCGTGCGCCTGGCGCGCGCATTTTGGTTGCTTTCAGCTTTAATTAACTTTGAACAACAAATATGCCTGGAGCTCTAGATGTGGTGTCGCCTTGGGGAAGGGGGCCGTCGTATTATATTCTGCGTTCTCCCCAGCCTAGGAGGGTGGGCTGGCTGCAGCAGCCTGAGCCCCCGGAGGCCAGCGCCGTGCGTCAGAAAGGCACGTGCTGTACGGTGCCCGCGCCTCCAAGATTCCTGAGAGATCCGGGAACGTCTTCTTAAGTCCGGGACAAGGCAGAGAAGACCCGGGACCCGCAGAGCCCGCTCTCCTTTGTTGAAACTACCCCAGCCCGTGCTCGCTCCCTCTTGTCCCCAAACGTAAGGCAGTGGCGAGTTGGATGTGATGTCCTCTGGGGATGGCAAAGCGCCCTCCGCCCCCAGCCCGGGCAGAGAGAGTAGGGGTCGCCTTTGAAGCCCACGTCCATCGCGCCCATTAGGACTAATCCCGATCTTTACACTAATATCGCCTCTCGGGTTTTTATTATACTCATTTGGGAGGAAATGAGATCTTGCCAGGAAAATAGCACCCTGCACCCCACTTTTCATAGCTGCGCAGGGCCAGGGCCTGAACAACCCCGCGGGCAATTCTCGAGCTGCCGATATTATATTTGTGAAATGTTCTTTTGTTGAAGCTTTTAACACCTTCTTATAACGAATCATTTGTTCTTTTCTCTTTAATTTTGATAGACAATTAGCCATCAGAGATACACCAGTTGACTGTAACCGAGCATTAAACTCGCCTTTATGTAACGCTAATTTAGCATAGCTGCTTTGTTTAACTTTGCTATATAAGAACCAGGTTTTGTATCAAAAAAAAAAATAGGTGTAATTTTATGTGGGGCTTCATTTCTTTTGGCCCTGTACGCAGCAAGCCCTCTTCTCTTTGTGAAGCGTTCTGCTAGGGCCTGACGCCATTTCCCGTGCCTAGCACCTGCAGGCTGGGAGGTGGGGGGTGGGGGTGAGGAAAGGGAATTAGCATTGATATAGATTTAGTTGAAATGTAATCTCTTAAATCTGTCCAAGATTCAGAGAGATAATTACACTTTCACTGAATTGCCAGGGGTCAGCGTCTCAGAGGACCTGAGGAGTTGATTTACTAACAATAGTGTTACATAAAAAATGGCGTTTGAGATTATAATGTTAATGGCTGCGGTCACTGGGGAATGCGGCTGCTTCCAACTAATTCCATGTAACTTGTTTTTTTTTTTTTTTTTGCCTCCCTTCTTCTCTGGCTCTGTCTTTGGAAAGATTCAGAGCTTCGTGTTGTTTAATTTGGTAGCAGACGCCCGGAGGTTAGGACACTAAGCTTGGGGTTGACACGCTTTTTCTGAGTGTTTGTGGTGATAGGTTGTGGCCTCAACGGCAAGGCTGGACTCTTCCCCACAAGGACCAGGACAAGGGTGCAGGCTCTAGGCACCACCCAGCGAGACTCCCATAAGATCTAAGCACAGGCAGTGGAGGTGGATCAGGCATCGGGAAAAATCAGAGCACCCTCCCAGGCGCTGGCCTTCCCTGCCTGCCTGGAACGGGACCTGCCCTGCTTCCAGCCGCCTGGAGCTCCCCAGCTGGAGGAGGACAAGAAGGCCCTGTTGTGTACCTTACTCTCCCACTCAGGCCACGCTTCCAGCCCAGCAGCCTCAAACATAGGGATACTCACTTCCCACCCCTAACTTCCCGAAGTTTCAGCTGGCATTTGATGGGAGGCCAGGACATAACTGGAGAAAGGGCTGGGAATACCAAAAAAGACACTGCAAAAATCAAGATTCTAGCTTGAGGTGGGAATCAGCTTTAAAACTGAGAAGCCTCTTTTGGGGTGGAGACAGTTAAGGAGTTCACACTCCCCTACACTCTTATCTAACTCATGTCAAACTTCACCCATATTGATCTCCAACCACAGTTCCGAGACTCCATCAGAAACCCCGCTGCTGCCCCTAACTTGTAGCCCTGCCAGGTAATTATGGAGCTTTGCCCCTACTTGAATGGCCTCAGGACACCCAGGGACCCACCAGTGGGCTCATCTCCACCCGTGGGCCAACGCAGAGCCCCTGAAGATGTGTACAAAAGTCAAGGGATGAGCAGGAAAAAGCGGCCCCTCTTTCTGTGCGAGACAGAAAAAGAGTGGGTTTTGTGGCCTCCTCCAGGGTGGCAAAGGGCCAGGCAATAAGAGGAGAGGTCCCTGGCCTGGGAGCATCCTTAGGCCACACCAGGGCTCAACATCCTAGGCCTGGACCCAGGACGTGACCATTGCTGACCCGCAAGTCCGGGAGCTCAGATTTCCCTCCCAAGGGCGAGACTTTGGAGGCTGAGAGTGGGGACCCCAGTCTCCTCTACCTCTTACTCCCTACACAGCAACATGGAGAGGCAGAGGGAGCAGAGCCAGTCCTGCCAGACCCGGGCCCAGGCCTTGCTAAGGCTCTCCCTTGGCCTGGGAGCTCTGCTTCAGTGAAGAAAGCGTGCTGGATCCATGACTTGTGTGTCTGAGCAAAAGAAGGAGCCACCCCTCAGCCTAACACGTTCTCACCCACCTTACCAAGCCCCATGGTGTCTGCAGACAGGCAGGGAACCCATGGCCAGCAGGTGCCCTCCAGGCCTCACCTGAAAATGAAGCGAGAGAGGCCTGGGCACCCAACCCCTTGGTGCTCAGGAGGTCCCTGCGCATCCCATGTGTTTATGTGGGTGCCCCCTTATCTTATATGTAACAGCAATATATATGTTAATTGAAAACTTCTGAATTTAAAAAGGTTGTGACAAGTTATAATTTGTCCTGTCAATGCCTGGAATCCTTATTTATCTCTTTAGCTGCCTCCCGCTCGCGCCTGTCAGCTAACAGCTTGCCTAACTCGTTGACTTCCTCACTCATGGCACGGAAATGACAAATGTGCTGTTTTATCCGTACAATTTATTTCATTATTGTTGCCAGCACGAAGCATCACAATCAATCATAAGGAAGTCCAGTTGGCAGGTGTCAATCCTGGTGTGTTTTTGTACGTCTCAGTCTATATTTAATCCAATTATAAGGGTCACAGAGTAAGTGCCAATCCTCTTGTTACAACTCACATCTTATTTAAGATTTAAAGTAAAAAAAAGTCAACTCGATCACATGGACCTTTGGGGGGAAGGGAGGAAATGCTTTTGAAACCCCCCCATCTCTCTCTCTCTCTCATTCTCTCTGCCTTCTCACCTCCAGTTTAAATTACTCAGCCATCCCTTTTTTATTAAAGAGTTGCAGGGAATCCCAGTTTTATGCGCATTTGTGTGCAAATGAGGCTCTCGTTATTTTGCTAAAGTAGAAGCAGGCTTAATGATGAGAGATCTTTCCGCTCATTGCCCATTCAAATACAATTGTAGATCGAAGGCGGCCTTGTCACGTTGAGAAAAAGTGAATTTCTAACATCCAGGACGTGCCTGTCTACTTTCAGTGAATTGCATCCAATCACCCCCAGGGAATTCAGCTAATGTCTCAGTCTCCACTCGGACAAGGGAGAGAAAGAAATCAAACATGGTGCCATAGACTGACTGACTTAACATGAAAATATTTAGAAGGAAAGGAAAAGCAGAGTTTTCTTGAATTGATTGTGATGGAGATTTTTCTTAGAGGGAAAGCAAACTGGGAAGATTCAGAGATTTCCCCAATGTCCAAGAAAACTTTATGGTGGAGTAGAATGGATGGAAGAGAGAAGAAACTAAATATTTCTTTGAAGGAGAGCAGGAAGATAATTGAACAGTAGCGAGACCACAATATTGCATATAAGAATGCCATTATGCAGTCTTTTAGACTCGGGTGAAAAGATGACAAACATTATTTTGCTAAATATTTTCCTTATTGATGGTCAGATTCACAATACATTCTTCCAGTTTTTATTTACAAAATCTTTTTTTAAAAGCTTGCCATTTAAGGAAAAGGAAGTGAAGAAGAGGGAAGAAAGAGTAAGACCCAAATGCACTGTCTGGTAAATTTAAATCCCGAGATGATACATGGATTTCTGTCTTGTACAGCTATTTGAAATGACACAAAATATACACAGTATTTTTCTCACTTAGCTGAGGACTTTCCCCTCTCTTTCTATAAATTTTTAAACGAAAAGTTTCATTAAACCCCTTTATAAATTAGCACCCACCCAGCAATAAAAATTTTAAAAATAGAAGTTAACAGGATGCATTATCATCTGGACTTAATAACATGAAATTAAAATACTCATGTAGAAAAATCTGTCTTTACTTTTTAATTGTTTCAAGACTTAATGGCCATTCTCAGGGAAAAGACAAATACTAAATCAATTCCCATCTACCATCATGTAGCACAGATCCTGCGGGAGGGGCTTCCAATCTGGAAGCCGCTTTATTTACATAAAGTAGTTAAAGGAGAAGAAGAGAAGAGAGAGGAAGGAAGAGAGGACACACATACCTTGGACAAGAACAATAGATGTCAGCTACAGTTCAAGCCAAGGACAGATCTCTCTTCCCCTGTCCCTGTCTCCTTCTAGTCCAGCCTCGCTCCCTAACCATTCCCATACTTTCCTCCCTCCACCCCTACCCCTAATCTCAGGTCCCTCATCTCTTCCCCACTCTCCACTTCACCACGACGGACCGAAGGGGAAGCTCTGGACTTCGCAGCGGTCCTAGGCCGGAGCTGACCAGGGAGCCACCGCGCGCCCGGCCGTGCCGAGCTCTTTCGTAACTGCTGTGAAGAATCAGCTTGGAACTGCCTTAGGCGTCGGAGAATTCCTGTTTCTGGCCCTTTGCATCCCACCTACAGCCCACCTCAGGTTGCACTCCTCATCTCGGTGTTACAAGTCGTACTGCTGGGCGGTGCGGCCTAAAGAGTCTGCCTCTGCCCAGGCGGAGCAAGGCTGGGCCTCGCAGCCTGAGCACTACGAGGGGCCGGGCCGGGTTGGGCCTGGCCGAGCCGCCCCCAAGGCCGGTGGCAGGCTCCCGGGTCAGGAGCTACCCGGGGGACCAAGCTTCGGCTGCAGCTAAACTTGCAGCCTCCCGAGCGGCGACCCGGACGCGAGCTTCCTCCCGCCCTGCCTTCCGTGCCCAGGGCAAATGGAGAGCGGCTCGTGCGTTGGCCCGGAGCTCGGAAGGGCCTAGCGGGGCCTCGCCTACACCGCCCCGCGCTCCCGCGCCGCCCGAGCGCGCCCTTTATTGACAGGCAGATAAGAAGGCTGGAACCGTGGCGTTTCCAGCGTCGCTCTCGAGCACCCTGCCGGGTTGCAGGGATCCGTGCGCACTTAATGGCCTGGACTCCAAACAAGCCCAGAGCAGCCTGCCCCGCAGCCTCGGTTCCGGACAGAGGGGGTAGGTGGGGAGCAAGCCTCTGACACAAACCTGGGAGCTAGAGAGGCCTGCTCAGGCCCAGGGCCTACACGTAGTCCAAACTCCAAGGCAGACCGTGGAGTGGAGGGCGACCTCAGGACATTCGGGGCCGGGAGCTGGACCAGGTCCTGGAGGGGAGCTTGAGTGCTTGCCAAGAAACTAGGCCACGGGAGGAGGCCAGTGGTGGTGGAGAAACCCGAGCAAACGCCTGAATACCACTCCCCAGCGGAGTTGGGCTTGGGGAGACAGGACCACTGCAGGGTTCTGACTCAGATTAGAGTGGCCAGTGGGAGGATGGATGCTCCTGGCCCCTGACACAGGAAGACCAGGGGGGTGGGATGGGGAAAACTGTGGGTACTGTTTTTAAATAGGTAAGAACACACTTAAACGTCTCCACCAACAGACTCTTATTCTCCTCCCTACTCCTACCCTGCTCTCAGGAACTCAAAGGACTGAGAAAAATTAAAAAATCAAGTCCGGAGAAGCTAGCTGGTCTGGCCAAGGGGAACTGACAGGCGGATTGCCTGGAGCCGCCTCTCGGCGGGTTGCGAACTCCACACCTGTCCAGGTGTGCCCGGGACGGGAGGGAGAACCGCTCCACCTCTCGCGCGCCATCTGTGCTTCGCTCTCCCTTTGCCGCTCCCACCTAAGCAAAGTGTACAGGAACTGGCCCTGGAGCCCGACTCTGGCCTAGGCATCCCCCTCCTAGCTTCAACACACACACACACACACACACACACACACACACACACACACACACACACACACACACACACACCTGGGTCTACCTGGGCTAGGTCTCCCACGAGCTGCCTAAAGGCACCTCCATGCTCCACCACTTGCCCTCCTGCCACCTCCTCAAGCGTTCCCTGACCCTCCTGGCTCGACCTCTGTTACTCCCAAGTTCGAGACCCGGATGGAGGCAGAGAACGAAGGAAATGGACATTGAGAAGCCTCCTCCCCTGTTGTGGGTGAAGGCGGGCGGGGGGCCGGGGGACCCGGGAATGACAACGCAGGTTTAAATCCCCATTCCAAGACAGCCAGGCCCAACTGGGCTAAGCCATCTCCCAGCCTACACTGAATGTGAGAGGATAAGCGCGGACCACCAGGTCAGTATCCTGGGGCTCCGCCCCAATTTCTGTGGTTTCCTCGGCTCCGGAAAGGGAAATCTTGACTTCAGAATCTGGGACTTTCCTATTTCCCTCCTGTAGGCCACAAAGGCAACACTTAACCACTTAACCACCCCCCCCCCAGTCAAAAATGAATAAAATCGCCTAAAATTTCTACGTGAATGGAGCCTTTCAGGCCAAAGAGGCGAGGGAAGCCCGAGCAGGTGCCGTTTGTGGCTCCCCTCACGAGAACTCAGCGGGCCTGGCGAGGACTTTGGCTTAGCATGGAAGAAACAATCGCTCATCTCCCCAGAACCTCTATCTATGCCCAGCTGGTGACCTGTAGGCCCGAGGGCCAGGTTGGAGTACCCATCGCTGCTTGAGTTCCTTCTGAAAACAATTTCTGCTAGAGGACCCCCGGTACAACCTCCGGGTCCCTCTGATGGAGTGACTCCCTCGGGGATCGGAGGAGAGGGCCGGGTGGGCACTCGGAAATGTAGACGGCAAGCCTAGGGGAGGGGCTCGCGTTCCAGGAGGGGAGGAGGAGCACGCTCGGGAGGACGAGTTTCCCTGGGGCCATGCAACGCGCTAAGGGAGCGGATGGGTCTGGTTGGGGTCGGGTTGGGCATGAGCAGTCGCGGGCCCGGCCCAGGAAGGCCAGTGCAGAGCTTGGAGCGGGCGGGATTCGGGATGAGGAGGAGGAGGCTCCCGCCCGGCCGGAGCGCTCGTGGGCGCGGAGCTAAGCCCAACTCTGGCCGCCATGACGTCACGCGGGTCCCGCAGCCAATGAGAACCGTGCTGGCATGGATATTAAGGAAAGTTAGCGCCTGCCTGAGCACCCTCTTTTCTTATCATTGACATTTAAACTCTAGGGCAGGTCCTCGCGTAGAACGCGGCTGTCAGATCTGCCACTTCCCCTGCCGAGCGGCGGTGAGAAGTGTGGGAACCGGCGCCGCCAGGCTCACCTGCCTCCCCGCCCTCTGCTCCCAGGTAACTGCCCGGGCTCCCGCCCCGGCCCCGCTCGGGGCCCGCGCCGCCTCTCCGCTGCCCGCGACCGGTGCCCGTAAATTCTAGCCCGCCCCAAGTAGCCCGGGGGCTTGATTTTTGCCTTTAAAAGGAGGCTTACAAAGATAGAGGGGAGTAAAAGGGGCGGAATCGGATAAGGGAGGAGAAGGTGTCTTGTCTTTGCCTAGAGTGCTTTTCTGCAAAAGTAGCAAAATGTTCCAGTCCCCAGAGTGGACTTCCAGACGGGTGCTGAGCTGGGATTGGGGGGGGGAGGGAGGGGAGGTACGGGGAGAGGGAAATGGGGATCTGCTTGCTACTGCTAGCTGCAGAAGCTGTTCGCGACCGTGAGAAATGTAGGAAGGAGGGATGCAGTTTGCACCCAGAACTCCCCCGAATCGCAGTTAACAACATTCACGCATGGAGAAGTCCCCACCCGCGCCCGGAACGCGTGGAAACGCCCCGCCGCGGGTCGGGAGAAGTGCCGCAAAAGTTTCCCGCGGTTGCAAAGTGTAGATTGCCGGACGGAAACAAAGTCGTAGAGATGGGAGTTCGTTTCTCAGAAAGGAGCCGAGGACTAAAGAATGCTGCCAGCAGAGCTGGGCAGCGCGTAAACCCCAGCGTGTGATTTGAGCTTCACTTCGGAAGACCTAATAATTAGCGATTCTCACTGAGCTAGAACACGGGCTCGGGTTACCGCGGGCGCTGCTCTCGCTGCCTGGGCAGAAAGTCTGTGGGCGCCAGGAGAGTCCGGCCGCCTCGTGCCGGGGAGAGCGGCACCCGCGGCTCTCCTGCCCCCGACGGCCCAAGCCGGGTGCCAGAAGTTTCTCCAAAGTGGGTCAGGAAAGGGACGACCCCAAACTTGATGAAAGTTCCAGGAGGTCAGCCCGGAGCGGCCGGAAACGCCGGAGCACAGGAGCACCTGCCAGAAGCTTGGGGAGGCCTCTTGGTCAGGCCCGGGCTCACCACTGGTGCTCCTGGCGCCCCCTCTCTAGATCTTTTGGGGGGTCATTTTTGGAGGGCGTTTGTATCTCAGGCATACCTATGACAGGTGCTTGGGATCACTGCCCAGCTCCGAGCGGTGGCCGCCCCCTGCCCACCCCACCAGGGAAAGAGGGGAATGAGAGAGAAGTGACGAGAGAGTAGTCGCCACCCCGCCGAGCACCTTACCTGAATCTGGGTCTTTTCCTCCTCGGATTCCTTTCCGGAGCTGAGGGGCGAGCAGGTTGCCCACTTCGCTGTGGGAAGTGGACCTTCTCCTCTAGTCATAAATCAAACCCAGCCATCCTCGGGCCTCCTCCCTCATTAGAGATGTTTACTGGAGATTGTGTTTATTCGGCTGTCACAGCGAGAAAACGCAATGACATAATTACCTCTGACCAGAGTCGTCGCCCCGCGCCCAGGGCAAGCCAGGGACCTCCTCTGTCGCCTTCTCACTCCTGTGCCCTCCTTAATCCGAGGGAGTATGTGGTTGGCTGGTCTTTTTTTTTTTTTTTTCACCCCCGGACTCTTTCATATAATTTGAATTATTGAATGAGCTACTATTCAAATTTCCCCAGGGCCTGGCGTTTGTTTGTTTGTTTGTTTGTTTATTTTAGAATTTGAAAGGAAATTGGAGGGAACCTAACGCCCCTCCAGGGCGGAAGGGGGCAGCGCGAGAGAAATGGAGGGAGAGTCCCTATCGCTTTGCAAACTTTCAGTCGGGCCGGGTCTGCGGTCCGCGGGGGCCAGACACCACCTGGCGCCCCAAGCCTGGCTTGAGCAGAGGGGAGCTGACCGGGAAGGATGGATGCCGATATTGGTGGTGTTATTTGTTGTTTTATTTTTTATTCTCTCTCCTCTTGGGAAGAATCTAAGGCTTCAGGGGCCCAGGCTGAGAATTCTTAAACTCTCCCTGGCCGAACTCGGCGAGTCAAACCCGCAGCTCCTCCCCCTGCCTCTCGCCCCGTGGCTGCCCCCGGGCATCGGTTTTCCCCGCTAGCCAGGTTTCTAAGTCACCATCTGTAAAGCAGAGTTAGGAAGTGATGAAAAGCGCCGAATTGTTCTCTAATTGAAAATACTTTTTTTTTTTTTTGGTGACCGCGCTGACAAATATCTGGGATCCTTGCTTTTGATCCCTCACTGCTGCCTCTGTTCTCCAATGGCTAATAAAACTCGCATTGAGCCCCTTAGTGCCTTGATTAACAGGCAGATTAACTCTTACTGGGGTGGGGAACAGCTTGTCCCAATCAATGTCATTTTAAGAGCCCGTCAGGATACGCTTAGCTCCGGTTCCCTGGCTGCTCCAGCGAACTAGCCATGACATTTGCTCCCTTCCTCTTCCCCAGCCTCAAATCCCCCAGCAAAGCCCCCAGTTCCCAGCCCGCGTGTAACCTGCTCCACTTCAGGACAAGTGCGGGACTCAGTTCCTGGCCTTTAAAACAGGCGAATTTTTAGAGAGGGAATCCCTAGGGAGAAGGGACTGAGGTGGCCTTGCCTTACTTTTCGTTGGAAGCTGAACTCTTGCCTCTTGAGGGCGGAGGTTACAGGAAAAGGAGAGATGGGGGACCGACCTGGGTGACAAAATTGAAAGCAAACTTTGCTGGAAACCTAATTTGCAAAAATCGGAGAGTGCCACTGACTGCAAATGTCCTACATATCAGAAGTTTTAAACCTGGTCCCCATCTTGGACAACCGGCACGTAGAGTTCGGGAAGCAAAGTCTTGGGAGTCCGACCTGATGGGCTACAGGAATCTCTTGGCTGGGAAACACACTTGGACAATGGTTTTTAAAAAGTATTTGGGGGGAGGAATAGAGAAAGAGAGACGCTTGCCGCCTAATGCGAATGGAAGAGGACCGAACCCACTAGTCATTTGGCAGGAGGCGAAGAAGGGTGAGGGCACAGCGGCTTTCCCCAGCCGAGCGTGGCCACAGCCTGGAGACGCCACCCTGCTGGCTCTCCTCGGCTTCCCGGCGCTCTGAGCTGTGCGACGCTGCGGGATGAACTAGAAACCTGCAGGTTGCTGGAGAAAGGAGTAAGGAGAAAGGCCTAGAGTGGAGGGGGCACCGTGAACTGGGCGACAGGGCTGGGCGCCTTTGCCTTTCGTGCTCGTTTGACCATTTTCGCCAGCTCTGCTCTCGAGTGAATCCACCTTCCCACGGCCAGCAAAGAATGAGCTGCTGGGAGCCCTGCACAGTGATGCAGGTGTCTGCGAAGACTTTCCTCCTTCAAAGAAAAACTCATCTCCACCCTTCTCAGCGTGCCAGCACCGCGCCTCTACTCTGCGGTGGAAAGCGGCAGTTCAGAGGTGTTACAACACCAGTGGGAGATTCTTGGTTCCGAAACCGGAAGCCGAAAGCATCTCTCCCTCGAGCTGGGCACGTCCTTGCCTTGGCAGAGGCCGCCTCCCGACCGGAAACCTGGGTAGTGGGCATCAGCGAATGCCTGGGACCTCTGAGGGTGATATGCTGCCTGATCTCACATTTACGAACCAATAGTGGCCAGAGGCTCCGGGCACTCTCCAGTGAGCGGCGAGCCCCTAACGTGACTCAGCGTGACAGACAGCCTCTCCTTACCGGGTGGGATGACCCAGGCCCCTGCGGGGCCAGGCTGAAGAGCGGTCCTCCTTGGGCGCCAAGGGGCAGGGAGGGGTAGGGTAGGATGGGGGGCACTTAGGAAGAGGAGGAAAAAGGCAACACAGAAACCGCAGGCGCGATCCCCCCGCCTTCGCGGGCAGCGTATGGGCCTCGGTGGTATTGGAAGCCGCAATTAAAATGGCGACCTGTGAACTGTCTCAGTTTTGCTCACACCTCTGACCATGGGGCGCTGCACCTTTGTTCCAGCCGCCCTAGCCAGCCGTGCCGCCCCCAGAACAGGTATTTGGCAGAGGGTGCGAAGCAGAACAACACCCTCACCCTCTTTGAAACTAGCCCAGAAAGAACAGGAAATCTTGCTCTCCACCCCTCTCTCCTTAAACTTTGAAAACTCTGCCTCTCTCTGGGCTGAGTCCCCCCACCCCCCCAAAAAAATATTGACACACTGAGAGCAGCCAAGTCTTTTTTGTTTCTTGTTGGTGCTGAGGGGTTTCCAAGAGTCCTTCTCCAAGCCCCCACCCCCACCCAATGACGTCAGTGGCATTCACTCCCTGCTTCTCGCCTCTTATGATTTTTTGTTGTTAAAACTTTTCTCTGAGGTGAGATGGGGATTGGGGTTGGGTGGGAGAAGGAGTCCATTCAAAGAGCCAGTGCCCAGGGGGGAAATAGCAACAAGATTACGGCTGCTTCTTTCCGAGGCAAAGCTTAAGAAGGTGCTAATCCATTCGGTCGCTAATTGAGAGGTTGTAAAAATGATATTCACCTCCAGTTCGGACAGTGTCTCTGGGCCTTTCCCCCACCCCCTCGCTTATGCCCAGTGGACTTCAGTTCAAGCTTTTTTAATGCTTGTTTGAGAAGCAAAAAGGGAGAGAAAAAGAATGCAGACTCTCGTTGATCTGGGACCTGGGCCCGCTGTCCCACATTCCGGGATCGGGAAAGTCGCGGTCCTACGAAATCTCTCAGAGGAGGCCGCTGACCCCGGCTCCGGGCGCCACCTGCTTCGCTTCTGGCCTGGATTGTCTCCTGGCGCTGAGTGCTTTTGGGCTGCGCGGGGTGTGCGACAGCAACCCTGGCTCGGACTGGAGAGGCCCTAGCTTTTCCCGAGCTCTGCCCAAGCTCCTTGGTCGCGTCATTACTGGGTCCGGGCTGGGGACGGCAGTGTGAGACCCACACTAAGCCCGGCGGCCCAAAGCAACCTGCAGTGTCTTCATGTCCCCAGTTTCCAAGGGTGGCTAACGCGCTGCCTCTCAGCGGTGAGTTCAGAGTGCGCAGACTTTAGTGATGAGTTCTAACTTTCAGCACTTTTCTTAAGTCAAGATGAGTCAAGTGTGCCTGATGGTGGATTCTTTTCAGCCTCCCTGCCTGAGCTTTTCCAACCCCCTTCTTCGTTGGGTCCTGGGGTGTGTCCCTCCACCCCCAAAGTCCCTTTTCCACAGCCACCACGTACAAGCTCCTCTAGAACTCGGGACTTCGCAAGACTAAGCAGCCGCTCCCTCCCCTGTCACCTTAACTGCGGGCGCCGAGGGGCGCCTTTGGAGTGTACTGAGGTGTGTCCTAATCGTCCGGCATTCAACAAATGGACTTTTGGTGTGTGGTCAGAAGAGAAAAGCCATTTACTTACTTTCCTCCCTGGTTTTCTGGCAACAGCTGATGAGGAGCTGCCTCCGTGGACTGAGCAGACCCAGGAGAAGGAATCGTGGTGTAGAGACACGCACACCATACACAGATAACTGGAGGCACACACCGACACACGCTGAAACAGCGACATCATGGACGAAGACACACACACACACACACACACACACACACACACACACGCGTGCGCGCGCGCACACACACTCTCCCAGCATTGGCCATCTTCCTCCACCCCAGGCCTTTGACACCTCCCTCCCCTCTCATCTCCCCCTGGAGTCCCCTCCTCTTGGGCGCCTGGAAAAGCTGCCGCCGCACTTAGTCAACAAATGGCACGTGGGAGAAGTTGGTGAGTGTTTGGTGAGGACTCTTCAGGGCTTTTCACAAGAACCCTCTGTACACAAAGTAAGTGGCGTGTTTGCTCGGGCCTCTCCAGCCCGGCTGTGCCTCCGCTCCGCTGCGCACCGCGGCTTCCGAAAAGAGAAAGAACAGAAGAAAGGGCCGGCGGAGCGAGGGTGGGGGAATGGGCAGGCCCGGGAGGCCTGCACTGAGGAGGCGACTCGGTGTCGCCGAGATCCCAGCGCCGAGGCCTCCTCTCGGCCTAGGCTTCGCCCTGGACTGCGCCCGAGTGTCGCTGCCGGGACCCGGTGCCGCACACTCCCCTTTTCTCTTCCTCACAGTGGCCAGGTGGGCTAGGGTGCGGCCACTGTTCTCCGCGTCCCAGCGATCAGGCTGAAATAGGGAAGGGGCGGGAGGGGAGGGCGGGGGAGGAGGCGGCAACTCTGAGATGGAGTTGGCAAAAAAGGGCTGCGCAGAGCTGCAGAAACTTGCCCCCATCCCACCCCCCATGAGTTGGGAGTCCCGCGCCCAGCTTAGGGAGGTGCGGGCGCGAACCCCCAGCCCAGAGGCCTAAATTCGACCCCTCAAGTTCGCGGCCACAGTGCGGGCCGCGCTGACTCCCGGAGCGCTCGGAGCCTAGAGATGTCGGCGAGCACCAGCTCCAGAGCCTGGGCGCGGGGGCCCAGCACCGGGGAGAGGAGCCGGGACCCACCAGCGGAGCCGAAAACAAGTGTATTCATATTCAAACAAACCGACCAATTGCACCAGGCGGGGAGAGGAAACATCCAATCGGCTGGCGCGAGGCCCCGGCGCTGCTTTGCATAAAGCAATATTTTGTGTGGGAGCGAGGGATGCATTTGCATGTTGCGGAGTGATTAGTGGGTTTGAAAAGCGAACCGTGGCTCGGCCTCATTTCCCGCTCTGGTTCAGGCGCAGGAGGAAGTGTTTTGCTGGAGGATGATGACAGAGGTCAGGCTTCGCTAATGGGCCAGTGAGGAGCGGTGGAGGCGAGGCCGGGCGCCGGCACACACACATTAACACACTTGAGCCATCACCAATCAGCATAGGTGTGCTGGCTGCAGCCACTTCTCTCACCCACACTCTTTATCTCTCACTCTCCAGCCGCTGACAGCCCATTTTATTGTCAATCTCTGTCTCCTTCCCAGGGATCTGAGAATTGCTCTCACAAACCAAACCAGCAGCATCTGTGGAGAAAACTCTCGCCAGCAACTCCTTTAAAACACCGTCATTTCAAACCGTTGTGGTCTTTAAGCAGCAACAACAGCCAAAAAACCCCAACCAAACAAAACTCTTGACAGGAGCTTTGACGAGAGAGGATGCCTCATAAAGGTGAGTCCGCTTCTTTCTTCTCGCTTCATTTTTATTGCAATATTCAGGCAGGTCTCCCCCATCCTCCCCCCTTCCTTCCTCCCCTCTCGCCGGTCCCCTCCCCCACTGCTACGCCGGGAGAGTTGGGCCGGAGAAGTTTCCAAGCAGGAGCCCAAACTTTGTACTTCCAGCGAAAGCCCGCGTCGGAGGGCGACGGCCGGCGAGCGGGAGCGGCGCAGGGCTCGGGGCTGGCGGCCGGCTCACTCCCAGCGCCAGCGCGGGCTGAGCTCGCGGGAAGAACTAAGGCTCCAGGCGCAGCAGAAGCCGCGGCCCCCGGCCCCAGCGTCGCCAAATGCTCCTGGCCGGCGGAAGAGGACGAAGAAGCTCTGCGGTGCCCCAGGCCCGGGAACGGCTGCAAGGACCAGCCTCCGGCGGCTGCTTTGTCCAGCCGAGGGCCCAGCGAGCGCGCAGAGAGCGGGCGCGCCGAGGAAGCGCCGAGAGAGCCGGCTCGCCGCGCTGCCGCCCGCTCGCCCGCCGTCTGGCTTTGTGCTGCTCTCCGCCGGGGCACAGAAGTCCGCGGGCACTCGAGCGCCGAGGGGCACCGCGCCCGCCGCCAGCCCTAGCAGAGTCCATCGGCAAAGGCAATCGCACGCTGGAGACAGAGAGAGCGAGCGAGTGAGCGGGATCCGGGAGGAAGCCACCAGGCCGAAGCGGTCGAACGCGCGCTCCGAGGGAGCTCAGAGCCGAGCAGGAGGATTGTCAGCTTCCATCAAGCCCCCAGGCTATTGCCCCCAACTTGAGCGCAAAGCTCGGAACTTGAAAACTCTCTGCTTCCCAGTCTTCCCCCAACCTTCGCCCTCGCCCTGCGAAAGCTGGGGTCTTCCCTGTCCTTCAGTCCCCAGCGCTCGGTGGGTATTTTTCCTTGTCTTCCTCTGACAAAGCTGCACCCGGTGTTGCCGTTTCAAAAAGTTTGAAAGTGGAAAGGTGGATTGCTTTTTTTAAAAAAAATTTCAAGTCCCCTGTTTTTTTTTTCTTTGTGAGGCTTAAAAAAATCAATATGAAAGCATTGGCTTTCCCCTTCGTCTGATCACATCCTCTCCCAGCTAATTAGTCTGAGTAATTCGAGAGCTTTCCGATTGATTCTAAGACCCCAGGAGGAAAAGTGTCTTTTCAAAGTTCATAAAGTTGTTGCCTCTTTCCTTGTGTAGATTTTCTCAGTCTCCCTGCACCATAATAGCCCTGAATTTTAGCAAGTGTAATTGGGGGAAATGGAGTTGAATTTCAAGTGGAAATGCTTTCTTTTTTGAGTGCTAAAACCTGGTCCTCCAGTCTTGAGTGATTTCTAGAAAGTTTAAATACAAAGTGAATGTGGTATCCTTTTCTCTCAAACTCTACAAAGCTCCCTAAGCTTTTCTGGATGTTTAACTCGAACTTGGGAAGGTTAAGGAGGGGGTAGGAGCAGAAATGAAATAAAAAGCAAAGAGCTTGAAAGCCTGGCGAGTTTACCGGGGAGAAATAATAGATGTTGCCGTTGACATTACATTTTTTATAGCCGGTGACCTTTGCAAACGTCTGAAGGCAATTTGATTAGTTGTTATCTTATTTGGCCCTAGAAAGTAAAACTTTGTCATCTTAATTGCTAATTACTCTTTGGCTAGAGGCGGGGAAGGCCGAAAGTGAGCTCTCCCCTTCATCCCAGCTAAGGAGTTTGGGGTTGGATTTTGAGAATTAAGTAATTTAAAAAACAGTATTTGAAAGCTGAGGCTTGTGCAAGAGATGGGAGAGGCAGTGGCCCAGTGGCCTACTGGATCAAGGCTGTGGTGAATTCCAGGTGTCTGGAGACTCCTTCGTTCCTGGCATGGCTGTGTGACCTGGTCAGTGCTGCAGGAAGCCCCAGGCTGAGCTGGGGGGCTCTGGCTGCGGCTGAGGGGGACTAGCCTCTCTGCATGACTGCTTCCGGGTGTTGGTGTGCACGACAGAGGTCCTGGTTTGCTTTGCACTAAGTGTTAACAATTACTTAAGTAATTATATAGCATCTTAGCTGGGGGTGGGGGTGGGGTGGGAATGGAGCAGAATTGGAACTTGAAATGCTTCCACCTTCCCAGATGCTTCGAAAATTAGTCCTCTCTGGAATCAGCTACTGAATTTTTTTAAATAGCCTCAAGAATGGACCGGCCAGGATGTGGACATTCAGTTGTGCTCGAGTACAGAGTGGGTCAGAGAGAAGAGTTCAAGAAGTTTTACCCCTTCTAGGGGAATTCCGCTACCCCCCTTCCCTGCCTGCTACCACTTTGCAGTTTCAGAGTCCCACTTTGAGAAGGGACACATTCTGCTCGAAGTTGGGGTTTCTGCCTGGCTGGGGCAGGACTGTGGTCATGTGGACTAAGAGACAGGAAGGAGACCTTGGGAGCTAACCCAGCTAGGGGTAACTAGGTAGCCCTCTGCCATCTCCAATATTTTCTAGGCTGCATTCAGAAGCTGGGGAAAAGTCCTCCTCTTAAGTTTATTTTTTGTGGATTTAAGCTGCCTCCAAGCTAGTTAATAAATTAGACCATGGATGGCCTTGGAGAGAAAATATGTGCTGCTTGGAATTCCTTGCTTGCAGGCAAAATTAATAATCACAATAGGCAAAGCTGGAAAAAGAATATTTTAGTTTTTAAAACAGAGAAAAACAATGCTATGACTATATAATTATTTTACCTTTTTTTTTTTTTGCAAACCTCCTGAATAGTCTTTTTATTGTAATTCTCTCTCCCCAATTGAGCTCCCCACGGTGCCGTTGTATCTTTTTACTGCCCCTAACAACTCACACCAGTAACACGATTACCTCCAGATATTTATAACAAGAAATTACTTTCCTATTTTCTCTCCCCTCCCCCCAGAACCTTCTTCTTAGGGGAAGGCAGGGAGGGGGTGGTAGAAGGCGAGCCTTGAGGGACACGCACTAGGTCAGGACTTATAAAGCTAGAAGTGTCCTTCTGTTCCTTTTGTGGGTTGGTGGGTTGTTTGTACGTGTGGTTGGAATCTGTGTTGCTGGTTAGGGAGACTCGATTTTGCTCTTTGGGTTTGGGGAGAGCTGGAGAATAGAAGCCATTGTTCGCTGTCTGTAGGCTTTGTCGACCACGCTCACCCCCTCCTGTTCGTACTTTTTAAAGCAGTGAGGCGAGGTAGACAGTGTGTCACAGTACAGTAAAAGGGAGGAAGATCTAAACACCAAAAGAGAAGTTAATCACAAAAAGTGAGGTTTGGGGGGGGAAAAGTTGGGCTCACCATATTCAAAGTCCCAGAAAGGCTGTGAGATGGGTAGAGTGGGGACCTGCCTGGGAAGCTTTGAAAGAGAGAGTGAAATTTAAGGGGTAACCAGAGAGTTGGGTTCTGGGTGCCCTGGGGCAGCTCAGGTGGTGAAATTCCTTAAGGAGGAAGAGCAGCTTTGCAGTCCTCATCAGCCCCAGTCTGCACCCGCAGGCACCCTGAAGTTCCGAGGTCCCCTTCCCCTCACCTCTAAACTTCAGATATTGGTCCTGGGCCTCTACTCTTTACCCCACCATTTCTCTTGTTCTCCCCTTTTCCTTTCCCTGGTTCTTGATATTTTTGCAAAATGGGACCCCTACTTTTCAGATTCTATAATTCTCCCAAGCCAGGCCAGAGCAGCCACTTCTAAAAGGTTGTGACTTCTGCGGGAGAGGCCGCTAAAGATGTGGGTGCAACTCTGGAATTTAGGGTTTTATGGCAGTTTGAGTCCTTTAAATAAGTATTTTTTTGTTTTATTTGTTTGTTTTTCTGAGAGTGTGGCTCAGAGAGTCCATGGGCCTATGCTTTTGAGCCACAATTTGACATACCTTTCTCTCCTTCTGTTTTATCTTAGGGGGAAGACTTTAACTAGGGGTGCGCAGATGTGTGAGACCTTTTATTGTAAGAGTGGACAGACATCCCAGATTTCAGGCAAGTTCCGTGGTGGCTTGAAAGCCGCTTTGGGCCCTAAAACCCTAGAGTCAGAATGCTTTTTCATTGTTGTTTGGATGGAAGAAAAAAGACAAAATTCAGTCATCCTTTCTCCTGATTAAAGGGTTAACTACTTAGGGATTTGGGGAAAACAGATTGGGAATATTAAAGTATTTTATTTGTAGATTTTGCATGCACTGGAGGGCAGAGCTGGATGACTCTCAGATCGCCCCAAGTGATTGAGTGGATCATTTCATAAAGAAGGGGCATTCTCCTTCCTGGCTCCAAGTCATCCTTTGATGGGGAGGTAGGCCTACCAGGTGCGGGCCCAGGATTAATGCCTGTATTCTTGCTAACAGAGCCCCATATTCAAGCCCAGTGGGATCCTGCGGTCCCCAGCCAGCACCAGCATGCAGAACAGTAAGTGCCTCTGGTCTTTCTCTGACCAGGCTGGGGAATGTGGGGACTGGCGAGTCAGGGGAGGGTGCAGAGGTTTGTGGCCTCCGACCTTGCCAGATCCCCCGGTGTGGGAAAAGCCTGGGGACCTGAGGCAGCTGTGCCCCCCTCTGCATCCAGCAACCCGAGAGGGGAGGGCATTTGCTCTGCTGTTCTGGCTCCTGGAAGAACAGGGTCTGGGCGGCTCAGAACCGCCTGCTTTAGTTTGCTAAGTTTAGGTAGAGAAACCCCATCCCCCCAAATCCTGTAACACACACCCCCTCCCCGCCCCTGCCCGGGCTCTGACCCCAGAGAGTGGGGCTGGGCTGAACAGGGAGGGGCGGAGGCTTCTTCTAGTTGCCAGAGAGGAGAAGGAGGCCCCTTTGGGCTTAGCCAAGACTGAACGTCTCTCCCGGCCAGGCGGGGTGGGGGGTGCTCCCCTCCTCCAGGCACTCTCAGGGTAGCTCCTCCCCTCCCTACTCGGGTCGTGGGCCTAGAAGGCAAGGGCCCCAGCCTGCAGTGGGTGAAAATGGTAAATTAGAACCATGGGGCTGTTACAGGGCGCCGGCGAGAGCAGGTTTACTGGGCCTAGGAAGAGAATGGGGGGCCGAACCAAGGAGTTGGAAAAGCCGAGCCCTGATCGCTGCAACTGTATGGGTTCCGGTCGTTCCTCCCCCGCAATACCTTTGATTCCAGGGCTCCCGTGCTCCCTCGGCCCAGGCCCCTTGAGCCTCCGGTCCACCTTCCTGCCTAGTCCGTGCATATTGGTATGTGGCAGGGCTACTTTGGAGCCCAGGCCTGGGAGCTTGGAGGCCCAGTGAAACTTCGCCCGGTTTTTAGGTGCATAGTCTGGACGCGATTTAAGGGCTCAGCTGTAGTAGGAGTGCAGAAAGGCCTAAGTCTTCCAGCAATCTTCTCTTGCCAAACTGCAGACTTAGACTCCCTAGCGCCCGATGTATCTGTCCAGGAGGCGCCAGCCTCTTCCCGGTTCTTCCGAGGCTGGTAGGCACAAAGCTCTGGAGAGGGCGCAAAGATAGTGAGCTTTAAGACGGGTTAGTTGTGCTGAACCTGCCAGGCCTCAGGGCTTGGCCCGGGAGGTACTATTCTTGGTGAAGCGAAGACTTCTACCCACCTTTCTGGCTGCTGGGGTCTCCCCCTGCAGCTCAGGCTCCCCAGCCGCAGGCTTTCGGGCCGGCTTGGCTGGGGCGCTGGGGCGCGCAGCGCTGAGCGTTTGCCGCTGCGGCCTGGCTGGCGGGCTCTGAGGGGCGCGGGGTCGCAGGCCGGTCTGCAGGGCTTTGTGCCTCTCACTCCCGGGTGTGCGTGAGGTGCAGAGCATCCAAATTGACACCATATGTTTTCCTATTAGATGCTTCGTGGTAGAATTCTAGGCGCATAATCATCGCCGCTGGGCGAGAGCGCCAGCCGTCCCTAGGGAAGGGACACAATGATTGCGGCTTAACCTCTGAAGAGGAACTTAGAGCAGCGTTTCCTCGCTGCCATTTCGATGCTGGCTGGGGCAGACCTGGCCCTGGCTTCTCCTGGGCAAGGTTTCTGCAGAAGTGGCGGGCGCGTTATTTTATTGCAATGGGTGGGGAAAGAAGGAGAAAGGTCTAGGATTAAGGCGGCTTCACACGCCTTGGCATTCGTAGATTGGGAATTGAGGCCGTGCTTGAAGTTTGGAAAGTCTCGGTCTCTCTCTGGGACAGCCTTTCTCTTTCCCGGAAGGGTCACTTTGCACAAAGGGGAGGCTCCGTAGCTGGAGTGGCAGATGGGTCCTGCGAGGCAAAGAAGGCATTAAAGGGAATTTAGGAGGAACCAGAAGCGTGGACTAGGCCTTGCTCTGTTGGAGAAGCAGTGCCCCTGCGATGTCCCTGCTCGCGCTGGGCCGGCCGGAGCTGAGATCCCCCAAACGCCTGTCACTTCTCATCCAGTTGAGGCTCCGGGCCCCCCCTTCTCAGTGAGGGCCCCCTCCGCCCCAAGCCTTTGGCTACCCTGAAAACGCGACTCCCCTTGAAGGGGAAACGAGTGCAGTTCAATCTCGTCTGAGTGATCTACAAATAGGGACGGAAAGGGTCGTTTTATCACGGTCCCGTTTGTCGTGACGATGCAATTTCCCGGAGCGGAGCACTGTCACAAAGTGACAAGGCTGCCACAAGCGCCCCGACTGATCTTTTCAATTAGCCTTCCATGCATGATCCGGAGCGACTTCCGCCTATTTCCAGAAATTAAGCTCAAACTTGACGTGCAGCTAGTTTTATTTTAAAGACAAATGTCAGAGAGGCTCATCATATTTTCCCCCCTCTTCTATATTTGGAGCTTATTTATTGCTAAGAAGCTCAAGCTCCTGGAGTCAATTTATCAGAGGCTCCAAGGAGAAGAGAGGAGAGGAGAGAAGAGCGCTGAGCAGGGAGCCGCGTCTTCTCCTGGAAGGGCTGCTCTCTAGAGCCGGGGCTGCAGGTTGGAGATTTTTTAACAAAGTGGAAACTGGCAGTTGGCTGTATTTGTGAGCCTGTGATTTCTGGGGAGGGAGCTACAGAGAGGTGTTAACTACTTACTCCTTATTCTCTAAGATTAGACAACGGGGCGAGGTTGTGAGATCAGGTAAAGGAGGGATGGAGGACACTGTGGTGTGGTCTTTTCCTTGTCGCTTTTTGAGCTTTGCCAATATCTGTCCTTGGCTGTGGGGAGGGCCGAGATCAGCAGCGGAAGTAAAGCGAGCTGTGGCGGCTACGGAGCAGACTCACAGCTCCGGCCCCACTGCGGCAGCCGGACTCCTTCGTGGTTGGAGCATATCTGGGGCTCTGACCCTCACGCCCGCAGTGGAAGCGCTGAAACCTAGGTTGGGGTTCACTAGCCACAGATTTGCTGTTCTAGTGCTTCTCTCCTCCTTCCCCTTCTCTTCTACATATGCATTTTTAACCTCAGTGCTTGTGCGGTGCCTTCGCCAGAGTTTGGAGTGTGACAACAAATGTTTCTGGACTCGAGCGTGCACGAGAGCGCTGAAGGGCTCTGGGATTTGCTCTCACAGTTCCAACAATGCAGAGAGAGAGCTTGGAGAGTCAGTGTGGGTTCTGTAGAACCACGGTTTGCCATGACACTCAGGAGAGATCTTTGGGAGGGTATTTTTAGAGCCAACTGTTTGCACTTTGTCAGTTCAGCGGCTGGTTGGGGTGTTTATGAAGAGGGGCAGTCGGCTGGGGGCACTGCTGGGGTGATGGCAATAGCGAGGTACGTGTGTTCTTGCTCGTCGGCATGTGTCTACCTGTTTGGTGCTTCTGCAGTCCAGTGGGCAAGAGCACGGCTGTGTTTGGGGCTGGGCTGTCCGATGCCCCGCATGGCTGCGTGGTCCTGTTGTTTTTCGATCGATAGCAGGGACCTGATCACCGAGGTTGGCAAGGGTTGGCCGGGAGCTGAGGATGCACTGTGGTTGTTTTCTCCTCCTCCTCCTCTTTCTCTTTACTCCTTCTCCTCGCCTCGCCTCCCTTTCCTCAGGTCACAGCGGAGTGAATCAGCTCGGTGGTGTCTTTGTCAACGGGCGGCCACTGCCGGACTCTACCCGGCAGAAGATCGTAGAGCTAGCTCACAGCGGGGCCCGGCCGTGCGACATTTCCCGAATTCTGCAGGTGATCCTCCCGGCGCCGCCCCACTCGCCGCCCCCGCGGCCCTCCACTTTCAACGCCCTCTCTTCATTTCTTACTGTAAACGCTGCTAATTATGGACCCCCCACCCTCACCCACCCTTCCCAGTCCCCACCCCACTCCCCTGTCTTCCCGCTTTCCCCTCTCCTTCCACCATCCTTCCCTATCTCTTTCAACGTGGGTCAGTCACATAAGATAACTCATCTGCTTAAGAAAAAAAAAAATGTGTGTGAATTAAAACAAAACCTTTCTCCTTTCATTTGGTAAAAACCTTAATTGTGGTAACAACAGTCTGTGAACTATATAAGAAGCTGAGTTTTACAAAACCAGCATAATTTTCCCTTCTCTCTCATTCCATGCTTAACTCAGATTTCAAGAGATTTGTTTGCATTCTTCATCTTCATGAAGACTATCTATTGATTTTAAAAAGGCAAATGCTATTTATCTCCCTCCCTAAGCCACAGTTACTCCATTGGGTAAATTTTTAAAGGAAATATAAGTTAAAATTCAGTTTATTGTCCCCTTTTGCTTATTAAAACATAACACCGCTTTATGCAAGATCAGCACAAAAAAAATTTAATCTGACTTCGTTTTGATGCATCTTCAGCCAATGTTTAAGAAAACAATTTTTTTAAAAAAACTTTTAAATTAGTTTTTTTTTTTAGTTCAAACTGTTTGAAAGTATCATCATATTTGTAGTTTTTAGGGCTACAAATGTAATTTTTAAAAAAGCTCTCTACAGTAAGTTCTCATACCATTGAAGGTATATTTTTGTGTTATAGACCCATGCAGATGCAAAAGTCCAAGTGCTGGACAATCAAAACGTAAGCTTGTCATTGTTTAATGCATACTTAAACAATTTTATTTTTGTCTTGAAATTATTAATAATGTGGTTTTCTGTCCACTTCCCCTATGCAGGTGTCCAACGGATGTGTGAGTAAAATTCTGGGCAGGTATTACGAGACTGGCTCCATCAGACCCAGGGCAATCGGTGGTAGTAAGCCAAGAGTAGCGACTCCAGAAGTTGTAAGCAAAATAGCCCAGTATAAGCGGGAGTGCCCGTCCATCTTTGCTTGGGAAATCCGAGACAGATTACTGTCCGAGGGGGTCTGTACCAACGATAACATACCAAGTGTAAGTTCACTGAGCACACCCCCTCCCCAAGTTCCACGCTGTCCTCTGTACCATACTTTCTTCACTTCCTCCTACTCTCCCCGCTCCTGCTGTCTTTATGTCTTTATCTCCTCCCTGCTTTATGTGCGTCTCCTGTATCTGGGACTGTTGAGAGGAGCATCCTGACCTTTTTTTGACTTTCTGGAAAATGGGAGTCAAGTGGGGGGAATTGTTCACCTTATTTGCATGCTGCAAAGTAGAGGGCAGAGGCACTCAGGGAAAGGGACTTGAATCAAAAAGGAAAATGAAAATGAAAACCAGATTCTAACTTCTTCCAAATCCGCTTGCCTGAACCTTCCTTCAGGTGGCAAACATCCATTTCTGCTGTAATATAAAACAAATAAAGTGAAAAAAAACCCCAAAACAAAGCCAAAAAAATTTTTTTGGGCAATCTTTTAACAAAGCAAAGCAGCCATGTGAGTTAGGTCACCAGAGACACTGAGCAATGGTGAATGACCACCTTCCCTTCTCTAATTCAGACCTAACCCAGTTTTCATGCCCAAAGTGATGGCTGTCATTCTGTCCATGATGTCCCTGTAAATCCACCCGCTGTCCCAGGATGGCTGGGAGTTTTTAAAGATATGTTAAGAGTTTTTTAAGGGGGTGGGAGGGCTAAGAAGGGGACTTAATACAGGGCGACTCTGTCTTCAGGAGACACTACCATTTGGTTTGATTTTGGTTTGATTTGCAGGTGTCATCAATAAACAGAGTTCTTCGCAACCTGGCTAGCGAAAAGCAACAGATGGGCGCAGACGGCATGTATGATAAACTAAGGATGTTGAACGGGCAGACCGGAAGCTGGGGCACCCGCCCGGGTTGGTATCCGGGGACTTCGGTGCCAGGGCAACCTACCCAAGGTAAAAATCCAAGTATCCATCATCTAAACTCTCTGTATATGCAGCCAATTCTATTCTCCCCCAACTTTTCCCTCGCTCTGCCTCTGTACTTAGAGAATGTAGTAGTGGGACTCTTCAAAGGCTTGGGATATATTGGCTTGCACTGTATGTAGGTGATGTTTGTTCAACTATCTGGTTGGCCTGGAAGTGTAAGAGTTGTATATAACAGGAGTGGTATGAATGTGGCTGATGTGTGTGTGTGCGTTATGCAGGAGTGTGTGTGTGTGTATAAGAGCTAGCTGCGTGGTACCCTATTCAAATTTGCCATTAAAATGCACGGAGAGCCCCCTTGCTGTAGAAGTGTGACAAGTTAACACATTGACAGACTGCGAGGTAAACACAATTGTATCATTTTGCTTTTTTTGCCATAATTGACAAATTATGCTACTATGAGTAGGGTGCATATGAGAGAAGGTGAGCAGAGAGATGCAGCACCCAGTAGATGTTGGGACACTGGAAGTGGTGGTGTCCCAACTAAAACAACCCCCCACCATCTCCACTCTTACCCCCTCCCCCTGCTGGACCCCCAGTTCTCACTCTCTGTGGGTGGTGACTGCTTAGAAGAGTGGAGTGAGGATACTGTGAGCCGGCTTGTGGGGTGCTGGGGCCGGGAGGAGGGATGGGATCTGGACCATCCCAGCATCCATGAGAAGGGATGGGGGAAGAGGAGCAGGTAAGGGTGGGATGGGGCGTGTTGGCTCTGCCCTCCCCAGTACACCGAGGTAGCTTGGTCAAGAATAGGAAACAGTTTACTCCGAAGATTAATCGGTATTTGTTGTCCTTTTGACAAGGAGATAATATGCGGGATAATGGGATGTGGCATCTCACTCCCTGGAGCACGATGAAGCCTGGGGGCCTCGGGTGGGGGGTGGCAGTGCAGGGGACGCTGATGGGGCTGCCCGCGCGTCCTTGCGCTCTCGGACCCGCTCCCGTGCCCCGCGCCTCCACGGAGCCGGGCTAGAGAAGGGAAAATCGGTAACAGTATGCGAAATATCTGGTACAAAGGATGCTTCTGTCACTCGCAAGAATTTGTTATGGGAACAATCCTGTCGCTCTGTAATTGCTCATTAGAGAACGTTTTGTTTCTCATTAAGGCGACATGAATAAGCGTCTAGTTGAAGGAGACAGCTGTAGAAATGTTCCACAAGAGACCTCTGGACACGATTCGGCACCAATTGCCAATTAGACATGTCAGTTTTAAGAGCAGAAAACAATATAGGACGGACACTGGGAAGATAGGGAGCAAAGCGCTCGCCCCGGGTTTCCCAGCGTGGCTGCTCGTCGGCAGAGGCCTCCTGACCCGCTGGGCCTGGGCTCCCCTGGGCGACCCCGCCCGCCTGCTCAGCCGCCCCAAACCGAGGCCTCCTGGGGCACTTTGGGTGAGCCAGAGAAGGTGCTGCCTCCAACCGGGCCACAGGCCTAGGGCCACTCCAGCCTCTGATGAGGAAGAGCGAGTGATAGATAGGCTGAGTGTAGACCACCACACCCTCACCTACCCTTTGAAACTATAGGATTCCACATACACATCCTGGACACACCCAAGTGACACTGCACTTCCCACTCCCCAGCGCCCGCTCGCCAGCCCCAGCAATCTGGGACCGGGGTGACGCCTCCCCCCGTGGAGTCCAGCTGACTGGGTCCGAGAAGCCTTGAGGAGGGCATGGGGCACAGTGGCTGGGTCTGGGAGGGCTAAACCCTAAGCCTCCACGTCCTGCCTCTCTCGGTGCGAGGGCTCACAGCAGTAGCTTGGGGTCTGGAGCATGGACAACCCCCTCCTGCTTCCCGGAGCCCGGACAGAAGCCGAGGACTGCAGCTTTGCCAGCCTCACCGCTTCTTCCAGAGGCTGTGCGGGATCCGGCAGCTTTTCGTCCCAGGAGCGTGAGGGCGGGAGAGCCTAACTGCAAGGACCTGCTCGTGATGGTTGGGGCAGGAGGTGGCGCTCATTCGGGGGCTTTGAACTTTTCGGCCTCACCAACTGCCAGTCTCCACTCCGCCCGCGAAAAACCCCACTTCGATGCCTCGTCGCGGAGCATGGATCGCCGCCCCCACTGCGTGGCGAGCATGTGCGGTGCGCGCCCAGCGTGGAAGCCTCGCGTGGGCGCCGCGGGGTGCTGGTGGCGAGCTTTGGCTGACAGGTCCCGGGAATCCTCAGACCTTTTGGCGCTAAGAAGGCCGCCCTCCCCCCGCCCCCCGCTCCCTGTCTAGCTGCCTTTCCCAGACCGGGAAGCTGTTTTGGGGATTTTAAAGAGTCCATTACTCCAAAAGCATAAGGCGAGGTTAGGTCTCAGAGGGAGACAAATATGGTTTCCATCTGATCAATGCCACACCGCAGTGAATAAAATCGTGACGACGTGGGCTGACAACAAGAGACAACTCTATCCGGCCCCAATTCTCCAGCGATTTGGTGGTTTTAGGGATCACGGAGACACTTTTTCTTATCTCCTCCCCTCCTCCCCAAC
>NW_011888857.1:968683-982702 GCF_000151845.1 Pteropus vampyrus
CCTGACCCTGGTCTCCATCCTTCCAGCCTGCTGCCTCCACCCCCCCCTCCACCCCTCACACACACCAGCCCCATCCCCATCGACCCTCCCTGCCTCCCCCTACCCCCTGCCCTGGCCCCCCATCCACCCTCTATCCCCCAGCCAAGCGCCCTAAATAGCATTGAGGCGCCCGCTCTTCGGACAGTGATTAATGATAGCGGAGCAGAGGGGTTAACACACTTCACTGAAAAGTCTGTTGACTGGGCTTCTTGTAACACAATGTGGCCCGCTGCACGCCTCAAGAGAATCCTTTTGTTGTCCGCGTTCATTGTGGCCTCAAAATTCTGCCCACGAAAGTTTGCCAACGCTCCTGCCCCAGGAGTTTAATAGTTTCCCTTACTCGCGGGGCATTGTGCGGAGCTGAAAAGCAGCCCCTCTCTATTCAAGTGTTGGTGGTCATCTCAATAGATCTCCAAGGGCCCATATGGTGGCCAGTGCTGATGAATCCGCCTGTTTAAATGGGGGAGAAAGTTGGGGTTTTAAAACATTTCAAAGTTCCTGAAAAGATCCCACTAGATCCTGTCACAATTCCCTGAACTCTTTGAAGGCTCTGCCTATTGTCTCCTGGTTATAAATGATATTCCTGGCCAAGTCGATTCCCACCAAGGCCCCCTAGAGGCCCCTCCCCTCCACTGGCCAAGTTTCTAGGATGGGGGTGGGGCAGCCCCTGTTGGAATCCCTTGGGCGCCTCAGGACCCAGGACCCAGCTTTCAGTCCCAGTCAGGGCTGAGTGCTTCCCTTCAGACAGGCTGTGGCCTCATGAGCGAGGAGCAAGACAAGAGACAGCTAGCCCAAGTGCACATTTTGCCCTTTTAGCAGCAAAGGAAAACAATAAAACTTTACCCTGTTTAATGATAGAAATTACATTAAAAGTGGTGGAAATGCCCTAATTAAAAATGTACCACTTAAATGATATGCCAAGGATTCAGCTGCAGCATAGCATATTTAGCTAGTTAGTGAACTCTCTACTATTTCTTTTTTAAAATTACACGTTAAAAATTTAAAAGAAATCTTACTTTTCTCTGGTGCAACACATTACAAAGAATGGACAGTCCTTTTATCTAAATATAAAATTCCATTTTCAGCAATTATAGCCTGTTCTTGGTGATGATATAATTACAGCTGTGCTCGTAATAGGTGTCAAGGCAAAGCACACTCATACAATAGTTGAATAAAACTGCAGAACAATGCGAGCACTTCTAAATTCACAACCTTTAAAATGAAATTGACTGTGCAGAATTCAAATAAAAACTAGATAAATATTTTTTTTAAAAGATTACAAGCTTGGTTTGGTTTCTTAATAGCATTTTCTACAAACCTATCAACATCTAATTGATTAGATAGGAATTACTGATTATAGATCAGCTGAAATCCTGAACATCACTCTTCTATTTTCCCAACACAGCCATAGGTAAATAAATTCTGTAGGGAACGGGAACTAGGTGAGGCATTTGGAGAGTCAGGGTTAGTTATGAAAGATCGTTTTAATTGGAAACATCAGCACTTATTTTGTTATTTAAAAAATGCTCTCATCTTGATTAAAAAAAAAAAAAACGAAGGAAAAAAATGATGGTCAGGTAAGTATGCCACTAATGTCTTTTATTAAAAGGGGACAGTTATTTTGGGAGTGTTTTGGTAAGACCGTCGGAATATACTGCTCCTGGAGTTTATGGCTCATCAGACCACTTTCGGAGGCCCCAAGTTATTCCAAATTTTTCATACTGTCCATTCTTTTTGTTCCAGATGGCTGCCAGCAACAGGAAGGAGGGGGAGAGAATACCAACTCCATTAGTTCCAACGGAGAAGATTCAGATGAGGCCCAAATGCGACTTCAGCTGAAGCGGAAGCTGCAAAGAAATAGAACATCCTTTACCCAAGAGCAAATTGAGGCCCTGGAGAAAGGTGATGGAGTTTTTCAAAGTAGAGAAGCAGTAAATCAAAGTAAATGCCACATCTTCAGTACAAAGAGCTAAATTTAGCTAGGGCCCTTTGCATAGAGGACTGAAAAGATTTTTTTTTCTTCTTTTTTCTTTCTGTCTCTCTGTCTGTCTCTGTCTCTGTCTTGTCATTTTTCTGGGTCTGTCTGTCTGTCTCTTTTTCTGGGCATCTTTTCAGTGCATGTTTTTTTTCATATACCAGTAATTCAAAAGACTAAAGCCTGACTTCTCATAAAGGAAAAATGATGATTTGGCTAATTCAGGCCACAGAAGCATACCTGAATGAATGTCCCTTCAAAGAAAATTGAACTTGGTGGGACAGTTGTTCTAAGTACAGTCGATGTTAATAGTAGTAGCATTTTAAAGGGGATGGGTCGGAGATGCTGGGAGTGGGGAGGTGGGAACCAGCTTGATCCAGAGCTTGGTCAACATATTCTGTGTAGTTCTGGCACAAATTCAGTTTACTCTTTCAGAGTTTGAGAGAACCCATTATCCAGATGTGTTTGCCCGAGAAAGACTAGCAGCCAAAATAGATCTACCTGAAGCAAGAATACAGGTACCCAGGGGCCGTGTGGTTTCATGTTTTGTGATTCAGACCTTTTGCCTTTTTTAGAGACAAAGGTGCTTCTAATAAATGCCATTCGTTTAAATAAATAATAACAGATTCAATGTGCTAAATATCTTGCCACCTTTGGGGGAGGCAGAAGAAGTGCCAGGGGTGGGGTGGAACTGGGAATGGGCACAGGGCTAACTTGTTCCGTCTGATTTCCAGGTATGGTTTTCTAATCGAAGAGCTAAATGGAGAAGAGAAGAAAAACTGAGGAATCAGAGAAGACAGGCCAGCAACACGCCTAGTCATATTCCTATCAGCAGTAGTTTCAGCACCAGCGTCTACCAACCAATCCCACAACCCACCACGCCTGGTAACTTGAAATATTAATACTACGAAGAAATGTGTTTGGACATTTTTGCCCTCGGCTCTGACTGTTAACCATGACTGTTCATTATGTCCCCTTTTCTGCAGTTTCTTCTTTCACCTCTGGCTCCATGTTGGGCCGAACAGACACAGCCCTCACCAACACGTACAGCGCTCTGCCGCCCATGCCCAGCTTCACCATGGCGAATAACCTGCCTATGCAAGTAAGTGAGGCCCGTGGCCGCCTGCTTAGCAGGTGCGTGGTAGAGGAAGTGAAACGTGGGTTGGGGCCTGTAGATGTCACTGGCTGTGCATGTCCCCCTTGGGATCCTTTCTCACTACAGTGATTGGCTTGACCAGTCAAGTCTGAGATGAAAACAGTCAATCCAGTCTTTGAGTTGATTGATTGATTGATTGATTGATTGATTGATGCCCTTAAAAACAAAATTAAAAACCTGATGTTCAGTCAAGTTAATCTGCCTTTTGCTCATAGAGAATGTTAGCTTGATAATGACGGGTGGGAATGGGACATGTTTTCGGTATCAATGAAACCTGTACCAGAAAATAGAAATCATGATGGCAACGTATGAGAGTAAAGGGATTGTACATGAAATTTGGGTTTATAGTAATGTGTTCACATTAATAGAAATATAATCTGTGTGTATTTTGGACATTATTTAGGGTGTATGTGATAAACTAGTGTGGAATTCATATTTGCGTAATGGGGTACACTTAATAGAGAAGAACAGCTGCATCTTATAATAAAAAAAGAAATAGAAAGGATTTGCCAGAAATTTTGTGTCTCTTTGCTGTGAATAATGTGATGAGTTTGTGGCACTCTGACCTACCTGGGTTGATGCTAGTCACTTGTTACAACAGCCTCCCCCTACTTTCAGTTCTGTCCCAAATATTTATCAGCCCCTACGTGTGCTAGGCCCTGTACCAGGCTAACCCTTTATGATGGAAGTTGTATAACGCAGGTGGGGTGTACTAGAACTTTGGAGCTGGATGGACTGTTGATGAGGGGAGAAATTGGTCTTCTGGGAGGAACTTCTGGCAGTGACTTTCCCAGGACTCCTGTTTGTGCTACAATTAGAGATGCTGGATGGTGTGAGATTGGCCAGCAAGAGCCCCTGCCGGAAACAGTTCTGGGGTTACACAGATTGCTTATTCTCCACTGAACATCTTTTGCTGGATTTCTAATCCAAATAACAGCAAAATAAATGTTTCCCAGTCTTCAGACTAATATAGGAGCAGCTAGATAAGCAACTTCAGGGGAATTATTCTCATGTTTATTTTTATTGCATCTGGATATTATTGGCCATAGTACCATTAATGTAAATTAGGGGATTAACAGCCCATTAGTTGGTGTTGCTACAACTGCCTTGGAATTTTCCAGAAGTCAGATTGCCTAGAGGAAGTGGTTTTGGGAATTAGAAACAAATGCAAGCTGAAATTCTGACAGGGCCCTCAAGGCCTGTTTGCCTCTTTGAGCTTGATTGTAGCAGTCATCTGATTTTAGTAAGGCCACTGAGTGTCTTGTTCAGTTTTGTAAATTGTAGTAACATCTAGGTTTCTGTGAACATAAATACGTATATGAGAAAACAATTAGAAACAATTAAATAGATGCTGCTTTCTATTAGGGTTGTTTCAACATATAGAATGGTATGGGGTCAATTTATTTTCCTGACTTTTAAAAATTACACAACTTATATTCAAAATGTACATACATTCATAAAGCATAAAAATAAATATTATCAATAATTCTACTCTTCAGAGAAAATTACTCTTTGAATTTTGGAGCTGGGGGGAGGCTAGAATGTTGGGGGGGGGCCTCATCCATCCGTCCATTAATTCATCCGGTCGATCAAAATCTTCAACAACTTTACAAAGAGTGGGCATCCTCCTCTGAATCTTCTCTAATGTGTCATGCCCTCTGAGAATGTGGATTTTGAAATCTTAAGCATTTCTACAGTTGGCTGAGCAGACAGAGTAGTGCTATCATCTCCATTGTTCCTGACGTTATGCTTCTGTTAATTCATCCCAAATTGGCTGCCCCTGGCATAGCCCCATGAGAGCTCATGAAGAGTTTTGTCCCAGCTCTGTGTTTTTCTTATTTAGTTAGGAGGAAGGTTTATCTCCTTAATAACACCATTCCAAACATTTAGAGGGCAGCAACACAATTTTATTGCTAAAACCCAATCTTGGTTTTTTGGTCTGTAAGGAAGTCACAGCTAATTCACAGGATGGGGCTAGGTATTTACTGACACTTCTGACCACTTTAATCTGAGATCATGACTGATCAGCCTCTTCAAAGAATCTTTAATCCCGTAAATCTAGCCATGAAAGGCTCCCAAGTTCCCTAAACAGAATTTTACAGAGAACTCCTCCCACTTCTCTGCCCTAAAGCATGAGACATGGGATTTGGGGGGTAACTAGATTCCCAAACAGATTGGATTTGTAGGAGAGGGGATGTGTTTTAATGGAAGTCCTCATGCTATACCTTCTCTAAAGATGCCAGCAGAGGTCTGAAGATTAAAATAGACAAAAATCCTATTAATTTTATGGATAGTGCCAAGCACGTAGCTGGACAATTGTCTGAATTTATAGTACTTTTAGAAGTTCGGTGCGTAGGCAACTTTAGCAGTGGCCACTGGAAGGACTGGTTGGAGGCCTGACCTTAGTTATCACATGGAATTCCAGTACTTTACATGAGGACATCTGTAATGATCAGACTCACTGGCAGAGTTCCTGGGGAGAAGGGAGCTTGGGGATGAGGCTGTGCTTCTCAGTAACCACAGGATGTGAGATGTGCTTCTCAGTAACCATAGATTTGCCTTCTCCTCTCAGCCCCCAGTCCCCAGCCAGACCTCCTCGTACTCCTGCATGCTGCCTACCAGCCCTTCGGTGAACGGGCGGAGTTATGATACCTACACCCCCCCACATATGCAGACACACATGAACAGTCAGCCAATGGGCACCTCGGGCACCACTTCCACAGGTGAGCCACTGCTTTCCACAGGCTGCACAGAGGTGGCCTTCAGAGCTTCTTTTGCCAGGTGATCTCCTTTCACTCACAATTTACTTAAAAATAACCTCCCTGCTTTGTGTGGTAATGTGTTTAACTCTTTATTGCTCGTTCCTCTGGGGAAAATTGATTGAAAAGGGAAATTCAGCCAAGCTAGTTAGAAACTTGACACCATACAGACAAAAAGCAAAGTCGTTTTTCCTGAATTTGGTCACAGAAGTTGTATATGAAAACATGACCTGAGACTGTAAGTTTTCTGAGGAGAGATTATTAGCCAAATTCAACAGTGAGGGCCCCCTGAGCTGCATGGTGGGTGCTTATTGGAAGACTTCTCACCTTCCTAGCTCCTCTATTGCTTCTCATTGCAGCTGATGAAATACCACGTGGATTTCCAGAGATCATTTTATCACTAAAGTTCTAAACATACAAAGAAAAGGAGGGGTTTTTCCCCCCCCCCGTTTGAGTGGGGGATGTGGGATGTGTAAAAATGTTATCTGGTTTCTGAAGGGGCTACTTTTGTTTGTAACATTTGAAAATATATATTTTTAAATACAGTTAAAATGTTAGAAAGCATTAGATTTTTTTTTTTTTTAACCTATGCATTCATACTCCATGCTTGTCTCTCGAATAGAATATCTATCTACATGGCTATTTCTTTCATCCACTTCTAGGACTCATTTCCCCTGGTGTGTCAGTTCCAGTTCAAGTTCCTGGAAGTGAACCTGATATGTCTCAATATTGGCCAAGATTACAGTAAAAAAGAGAGAGAGAAAGAATATATTGTGTTAATTCAGTCAGTGACTATGTGGACACAACATTTGGGCGTTCAGGAAGGAAAGAAAGATGGCTGTTAGAAGCACTTCAGTCCCACAATTGTGTCCTGTATTGCACCACGGGGGAATGAACTTGAAACAAGGACCTTTGTATACAGAAGGCACGATATCAGTTGGAACAAATCTTCATTTTGGTATCCAAACTTTTATTCATTTTGGTGTATTATTTGTAAATGGGCATTTGTATGTTATAATGAAAAAAAGAACAACGTAGACTGGATGGATGTTTGATCTGTTTTGGTCATGAAGTTGTTTTTTTTTTTTTTTTTTTTTTTTAAAAAAAAGGAAACCATGATCAACAAGCTTTGTCACGAATTTAAGAGTTTTATCAAGATATATCGAATACTTCTACCCATCTGTTCATAGTTTATGGACTGAGGTTCCAAGTTTGTATCATTCCTTTGCATATAATTAAACCTGGAACAACATGCACTAGATTTATGTAAGAAATATCTGTTGGTTTTCCAAAGGTTGTTAACAGATGAAGTTTATGTGCAAAAAAGGGTAAGATATAAATTCAAGGAAGAAAAAAGTTGATAGCTAAAAGGTAGAGTGTGTCTTCGATATAATCCAATTTGTTTTATGTCAAAATGTAAGTATTTGTCTTCCCTAGAAATCCTCAGAATGATTTCTATAATAAAGTTAATTTCATTTATATTTGACAAGAATACTCTATAGATGTTTTATACACATTTTCATGCAATCATACGTTTCTTTTTTGGCCAGCAAAAAGTTAATTGTTCTTAGATATAGTTGTATTACTGTTCACAGTCCAATCATTTTGTGCATCTAGAATTCATTCCTAATCAATTAAAAGTGCTTGCAAGAGTTTTAAACTTAAGTGTTTTGAAGTTGTTCACAACCACATATCAAAATTAACCATTGTTGATTGTAAAAACCATGCCAAAGCCTTTGTATTTCCTTTATTATACTATTTTCTTTTTAACCTTATAGTGTGGTGTTACAAATTTTGTTTTCATGTTAGAGTATCATTCGAAACCAATGGTTACTTTCATATTTACTCTATTTTAAATCCTGATGATCCTTAAAGAAAGAATTCTTATAGCTATCATAAATCAGAAATGAGTTAGAAAAAATTTCCACTTAAAGCTGTGTGTAAATCTGTGCCCATTTATACCCACAACATACATACAAAATGGTAATACTTCTCAGCCATCTAAATCAAGAGCTCAAAGTCTAGAAATAATTTAAAAATGCAACAAGCTATTAACTAGGAATTGTCTTTTGAATTAGGGCTGGCATTTTCAATCTGGGCAGATTTCCATTGTCAGCCTATTTTAACAGCGATTTCACTGAAGTATATTCAAAAGTAGATTTCTTCTACAAGACTCTCTGAAAGCTGTTGCCTTTCTCAAATAGGCCCTCTCCCTTTTCTGTCTCCCTCCCCTTTGCACAAGAGGCATCATTTCCCATTGAACCACTACAGCTGTTCCCATTTGAATCTCGCTTTCTGTGCGGTTGTGGATGGTTGGAGGGTGGAGGGGGGATGTTGCATGTCAAGGAATAATGAGCACAGACACATCAACAGACAACAACAAAGCAGACTGTGACTGGCCGGTGGGAGTTAAAGGCCTTCAGTCGTTGGGAGCTTAAGCCAAACATTCCCAAATCTATGAAGCAGGGCCCATTGTTGGTCAGTTGTTATTTGCAGTGAAGCACAGATCTGATCATGTTTAAAGTGGCAGCATGCAGGGCAGGAGTGCTTGAGCCCAAGCAAAGGATGGAAAAAAAAAAATAAGCCTTTGTTGGGTGAAAAAAAGCCTGTCTGAGACTTTTATTTCTGTCTGTTCTGGGCAACACATAAGTCAATATAGATAAGTTTTCTTCTGCAAACTTCGGTCAAAGGCTGGGGATTCTGGCAGTCTAGATTAAATGCTTGCACAGGCAGAAACCTCTAGGGACAAAGACACAGCCACTGAATTGCACTCTTATTTTTTTGATTTGTTTTTAATTCCCAAAGGCAAATGATCAGAAATATAGAAATTAATTGGAGGCTTTGAAAAATAACCTAGCTCAACATCTACTATTTTCTAGTTAAGGAATTACTTGTGAACAGATAATTGTGATTCATCTCTCTGGCATGCTATATGTTAATACTTTTATTCCACTAGAGTTGCTGCACATTTAGAGATACCGTCCTGGGTTGATTGCAGTTTTTATACGTGCATGTAGTTTGACTCAATGTCAGCCTACACTGCATGCTTGCTTGCACACTTCTTCAGTGGAATGTGCACACATATGCACTGTTCGTACAGTTGCCCACGCAGATATTTCTACCTCCTGACATTTTGCAGCCTCTCTTCCCTGAGACTCATGAGCCCGGGGAACTGTTGGAGAAGGGCTACTATGTGTGGTGTATGTTGCAGCTGCTGGCTGGCTTACTTCATCCCTGCAAGAGACAATTTCCAACTGGCTATGATTTGGGCCAGGGTCCGGCCACCAGTTCTGGCCCACAGCTCTGTTGCGTAGAGACCATAGACTTTGGAGAAGCAGATGTGGCACTTTGGGTGCAGGAGCTGGGCACGGGGAGAAGGGGAGTGTTGTGGGAACAGAGAGTATGTGTGCACTTGGGCACGTATACGTGTCCTCTGAGGGTCAGGATTTCCAGGACACAGTGGCGCAGCCTGGTTTAGTCTGAAGAAGCGGCTGCTCAGCTGCAGAAGCCCTCTGGTCCAGCAGGATGGAACGGCTGCCTTGCCTTCTGCCCTCACCCTGGGGAGATGAGCTGTCCTTCTGAATGGAGCTCCAGGAACTCTCCTGGGGACAGTGTGGCAGGCACTGTGTGGAAGCGGTAGCCAAGAAGTGGCCTTTGCCTCATTGTTGAAATAATTTTTTGCTTATTTATTTACTGATAAACATATTTATATATTTATCAATGCAAACTCTGCAGAGATGCTTTGACATCATCTTCCAGGATGGTGACCGTCTATTTGTGACGTCTTCATTCGAATCACAAGACTAAAAGCTTATGATTTTTCTCCAAACTTGCCTGACTTAGGGAGACCAGGTAAACAGAATTAGAGGTGAATGTTTGAATAAGAAACATGCAAATTACTGAGTGAAAAATGCTTTTTACTCCAAAGAATTTCCAGAATATTTTCCATCCAAAGCTGTGCCTCCTAAGTCTTAAATGGTAACCTACTGTCTTTTTTTGATATGGCTCACATGATCATCTTTCTCCTTAAAAATCATAATTAGATCTCCTAAGATTCATTTATGAAGTATTATTTTAAGATTTAGCTTTGTTTTGTGAATTTTTGTCATTTCAGGATGGAGTCTGTATTCTTACTCTTTTTGCTCTTGGCCTCAATGTTAACAAGATTAAAAAAAAAAAAAGGAAAGGCTTTTCTTCTTTGTATAGTGTTTGGCTTACCAAGACCAAACACAAATTATTCCCTTTTTTGTTTTTCAAGAATAAACCTCACCTGTTTTTCTGTTTTGCTTTTTTTTGTTTTTCTTTGTTTGTTTTGCATCACTTCTCAATGACTTAACTGCTCAGTTTTAAAGTTTAAAGTATAAGTACTTAGAGTTAGTATTGCTTAAATTCCACGGTATCAATGGTGACTATCATTGGAAGGCATTAACATGTTTTGAAATGACATTCATAATGGGCTTAAACAAACAAATACTCCCCCCCATTTTTCTTTTGTATGTGGGTGCCTGTGTCTGATTCTTGAAAATTAAAAGACAGACAAGGAATTGATTGCTGAGTGTGGCTTCCATTTGAAGTAGTTCATTTTGTTTAGTGTTAGTATTTGCAGATCCTAGAGATGGAGATAAAGAATAAATGGAAAGAGAGGAAGAGAAAAGTGGAAATCAGTAGCTACTGAAAAAGAAATTCAGGTCTTAGGACCCCAGCACCTGAGCAGACTGCAGCAATCAAAATATTTACATCATGTTAAAGAAAGACAAATCTAGTGTAAGAAATGAATACCATGGAGAGTTTTAAAGTTTTAGCAACATTTAAAAGATATGAGACCATTTCAAATACTACGTTTGGCATTGTTACTTTAGTATTTATATCTCGGAGACAAGTCGATAATTGAAAACAAACCTGTTTTTAGAGTGTATATTTCATAATGTATCAAAATGGTCTAAATACCTACAACAGTATTATTGGAGACCCATATTTTTATGTATTAAGTTATTAGCATATGGCTAACTGATAATGTTTCCAGAAGGAAGGAAAACAAAATTTTAGTGTTTTTATCAAGAAAAAAATACATCCCTCTTCAGTAGCTTATTTTTATAAAGCCTGCCTAGTGAATCAGAACAAAGCACTTGCATCTGATTTTGGAAAGCTCAAGTACTATTATTGTTCAGAATGTACTTTTATTGAGTTGGAAAAGTTTCTTTTATGTTTAAAATAAGTTGGGTTCAAATACGCATGTTCAATTTTTATAGTATTTATCTGTTTGCGAAGCATATATTAACTAGTAATTGGCTGTTAATTTTATAGACATGATAGCCAGTGTAGTAAATCAATGACCTATTAAGTATTTTTGACAAGCAATTTACATATCTGATGACCTCACATTTCCTTTTCAGAGTCTATGTAATTGTTCCGTGTGTGTTTGTATGAAATGAGTCACAACACGGTAAGAAAAAGGTTAGAGTTATTAAAATAATAACCCAACTAAAATATTCATTTGAATTTATTCAGGTTATTCATAATGCTTTCAAAAGAAAAAGCAAAGCTTTTGTGGAGTACCTGCACGTTATTTATTATCTATGGACTAAATTGATTTTTTTTTGCAGTTGCTTTAAATTTTAAAAGCACCTGTATTTAATATAAAAGCCCTTTAATTTTAACTGACAGATCAATTCTGAAACTTTATTTTGAAAAGAAAATGGGGAAGAATTTGTCTTTCGAATTAAAAGAAGTGAAAAAAATAAACCAGACATTCTAAAAAAATAGAAGAAGAAACCTGATTTTTAGTACTAATGAAATAGCAGGTGACAAAATAGTTGTCTTTTTGATTTTGATCACAAAAAATAAACTGGTAGTGACAGGATATGATGGAGAGATTTGACATCCTGGCAAATCACTGTCATTGATTCAATTATTCTAATTCTGAATAAAAGCTGTATACAGTATGTGTTTATGCTACAGTGGGTTTTTTTTTTTAAGTGACTGACATTCATCATATTGGTTAGACAGTTTAAAAACCTTGTCTTTGTTTTCTACAATGTTGTCAAGAACAAATAAAGTGTAATTTGTGGTATATTAAAAGCAAACTGCTTAAAATGTTAGTTATAACTGCTTCGAATATTCTAACATTTTCAAAAATGTGTTTTGGAAATTCAGGTTCTCCTAAAGAATGTTAAACAGCTTTTAAAAAATTGAAACAAATATGCAAGTTACTTTTGAAATTGTTTTTTGTCTACTATTTGTCAAAATCTTTGAGAAGATGGAACTATGATTCAAAAAAACTAGTGTTTTATATGAAAACTAGCTCAGTATGCTATACACCGCAAAAGACATGTTTCTATGGTTATAAATGTACATACCCATCCAATGTTCACAATTAACAAAGGGTTTACCTGGTGCAGTGAAAATCTGGGTTAGCTTCAGTTTCTTACTTTGTCTCAGACCTACGTTCTGTAAAAATCTCTCAAAACATGTTTTTTCCCCCCCTAGTATCTTAGCATTAACATAGCTGTCAGTTTGAATTTCAATCCTAAATTATGTGTGTTGACATAATTTCATAGTGATGACTTCAATTGTTTAGGATTTCTAAACAGAAGACCATAAACTTTTTGTATGCATTCTATCATTCGAGTTCTTTATATTTATTAACTTCTACAGTAGACTAATTATCTTTAATGGAGTCTGAATCCCAAAATATTATTTTGTCTTCATCAATTTAATAACAGGATGCATAAATGCAAATTCATTTCATTATAGTCTTCGTATATTAACAAATTTTTCATTCTTTTGAAAACCTTAGCCTTTTTGGTGGCAAGCGATTTTTTCAAAAATAAAGCGAAAATATGTTTTTCACATATAATTTTGAATTTCATAATGCTTTATATGCTACCCGCTATGCCATGTATTTTACCATGAGCTAAGTGCCTTAGCACACATACACTAATGACCACTGTAAGGCAGCTTGAATTTCTGACATTTTATTTGCTCTTATTCAAAAATAAAATTACCTATTTTCTTTAGACATAGCATAAAACAAAATTTTTAAATGAAAGTATTTCTGCTGTACTATTTCTGTATAAAAAAGATGGTTTAAAAATGACGAATGGTGGCCTCATTTTGCAATCCTGTGTTTTTAAAGAATTGGAGGGTCAAATCATTAAGAAAAATATTTACATAAGCCCATTAGCAATCATAATTAGAGTGTCATATAATTCTGCAGGCAGCAACTAAGGAGGAATTGCTAGAAGTCCAGGTGCTTCTTGCCTCCGGCCATCACGCCACAGCCTGGGCCCAGCAGCTTGGCCGATTCTGCCAGATCCTGTCTGCTTGAGCGGCTTGCTGTGTCTGACAAGTCTGGAGGCAAATGCAGTCGCTATGGCAGAAGATTCCAGGAGAAGGAAAGAAACAAGAAAAAAAAATTAATTTTGCTTTCATGAGCACACTTCAGGATACAATATTATGCTCTGTTGATCAGCATTTAGTCTTGCATATAAAATTCCTACTAAAACAATTCTTCAGACTGAAGCCCAATATAATCACATCCCAGTGGTACTAGATTTCACAAATTATAGCCATTATGTAAACTGAACCAGGAATCTTAGTGGAACATTTCCAGAGTCTAAACCTAAATGGATCAAGATTTTTCTTATTTAGGTAGAAATAAAATAATATAAAGGCATAAATAAATGCATAATTGAAAAAAAATTACATCATAATGGCAGAGTTGTTTTTTTGGCTTTGTTTTTGCCAGGGCTACAAACTGCTATTTTTCAATCGAATATTGCTTTTCAGCAATTATAGATTCCCGCCAATGCCTGTTTTCCTTTGTCTATTAAGTTGACTTGAAGATGATTTGATTGCAAGGTTATACTTTCTCTAGAAACTTGCAATTTTCATAAAAAATATAGACATAAGAAAACAAATTATACCAATAAAAAGGTCAATATTTTTTATATACTTAGATAAGTCAGCTATTACAGGTCTTGGTAGGTATGACGTTGGGTCATGTTTTTCAAAAGGATAGTGTAGCTTTTTGAACATCTCCCCATCCTAATTGTTTTTCTGCAAATACAAGTTGATTTAAGCAGATGCAG
>NW_011888857.1:983892-993892 GCF_000151845.1 Pteropus vampyrus
CACTCCACCTTTCCTTATAATCCAGTAATACGAATAAGACAAGCGCACAGGTGACCCTCATAGTGGGCACTCCAAGTCACATCTGCAAGAAAGGCAGAGACAAAGCAGAAGTCATGGCCAGGGGAGGGGAGTAGGAGATGGGCTAGGTGTTAGATAATGAACTGGATTCTGACATGTAGAAATGGTGATGTGCTTCACAGTAGAACTGATACATCTTTAAGATGCATCTAGTTAAAAGATTATACTGCTCTGATAGTCTAAATGAGAAAACTAGTGTATAGTTTGTTCAGAACTAGCATAAAACAATTTATTTCAGACGCTTACCTATTTGCTAAAAATTTCTCTTCCTCTGCTTCTCTCGGCTATGAGTGTGAGCCAGTTGGCTGAAAGCCCTTCCTAGCAAAGGTAGCTAAATGTGACGTGGGACGTGCTTGGAAATCTTTCAGGCTGAATGGCTTTGAAGGAAAGTCAAGTATCCATTTGTGTGTAACTTTTGAGCACAGCGATTTTGGGTGACGTGATTAAATGCATCTAACCAAATGCTACATTTCAAAGGCTAGTTGCATACTCACGTCCTTTGAAAAAACTGAAGGATGGCTCTTGGAAATATGTGAATCTGTGTGTGATTTTGCCAGCTTTTGTTGATTATGACTTGAACGAGGTTACTTTGCCGTCTAAATTCTCAAGCAGTGGGTTTTGTTTTCTTCCTTCCTGAGCCTCCCCCTGTGCACCATGTCAGTGCAATGTGAAATAGGAGGAAGAAGGGGAGATCAGGTTCCAGGCTTGCCAGGTGTGTCAGGGACTGTTCCTTTGAGGCTTCCAAAGCACTTACACACTTGACAGGTAAATGTTCAGATGCTGCTGTACCCTAGATCTGTCTTCTGAAAAAATATGCTGTAGAATACCCCCTGCATAGCATGGTGACCTCCTTTAGACTAAAGCTACAAAGCTGTTGGGGGTATATAAACTTCTAGACCTTGAGGTTTCATTGCATAATGGTTTAAATGAAAATCAGACTAGAAAAAAAAATCTTACTATTTTCAACTTTGTAAACCAAATCAAGGTATCCATCTTTCTCATTTTAGACCCGAGGCATGGGCCCAAAATGTATTTAGAATCTTGAGCTGAAATTTTTCCACCTGATTTTCTTTTCTCAGATTCTGGGAGGAAGGGATCGTACTGCTGATGCAGGAGATGCCTTGCATATCTGGCTGACTGGCTGCCTGTTTTCTCTATTAATGCCTATTTCTCTATTCTCTAAAATGATGATTTTTATGTAGGCAAAGGGAAAGGAGTGACAACTTCCAGTTTCCTGCGGGCCGAGGTGATTTGCAGTGATCCCTATGGATTAATGGGTCTCTTTTCTCTAGTGACGCAAGGTGGGGGAAATGTGAGGATGGGAAAATACTTTGGCAGATCAGGGGAGCTCCTGCCAAAAGGCACCCTTAGGCCCATAGGAAGTCCTGGGTCACAACAAAGCAGTAGCAGCAGAAGTGCTTTGCTCTGTGGCTCCAGAGGGTACCAAGCTCAGCCAGACTTTGAGATTCTCCCTCCTCTGCATACCTCTTTCTTTTTCTTGGGCTAAGACACTGTCTATATTTTGTTCCTCCTGAGTCACCATCTAAACAGATCCTATAGACCCATAAGATTGGATTTCCTGGCTCCACAGTTCCTTTCCTAATTCTTTTTCTCCCAGCCTGCCAGACCTGTGCTCAGCACTCACAGTTCCCAGACAGAAGGGGCAAGATAATGAATCTAGATTATACCTGGATTTGAGACAAATTGCAGGTAAACACCCATTAAAATATTTCACCAATTTATATTTTTCATATTTTGCCAAGACCAAGCCACCAGTCACTCTTTGTTTTCTGAAAACAATTGATGTAGTATATTTTAACCATTAGCATATGAATAGAGATTTGTTTTAAACCTTTTGAAATTTCTGACATTTCCTGAAAAGTCACACTTTGCATTACTCACAATCACAGAAATAGATGTTAATATTTCAAAATACTTCCTAACAGTTTTTTTTTCTTTGAAACATAGCCAATTTAAACTAAAATTTGTAAACATCTAGAACATATAGGTTCTACACTGGTCCCTTCACAGAGACAACCAGCAACAAGTTTTGATACCTCCTTCTGTCACTCACTCTCAGTGTGACCTCAGATACGATACCTCAGTGTCCTCTATCACAGGGGAATAAATTCTCCCCTCGCAAGACTGTTGTCAAGCTCAAATGAAATGCATAAATGTTCTGTGAACTATCAAGTACTACACGAATTTATTTATACCTCTTCTTGCTCCAAAAAAGGGTTTGAGGGGGCTCATAAAAACACATAAGGTACAGATAAAAATTAATGAGTTTACTAGGGCAAGGAAATGAATCTACGAATATAGCGAACTACAGATAATAAGCAACAGCAACAAAATACTAGACTTAGCCAGTGTGTCTCAGTCACCAAGCCGGGTCTGAGTATTAAGTATACATTGTCCTCTACTGTGGCTCTGTAAAAAAATATAAAGGAAACTGCAATCACAGTTTTTGTTTCTGGGAAGATTAAAGATGTCTAAACATTTTCCCTCATACCTAGTAAGGAAGTAGTGAAAATGGAGCATGTAAGATTCCTGGCTTCTGGACCAGTGAAGATAGGCACGGCTGTATTAAGGAGTAATTTGGGGTCCATCTTATTTTAAAACTCTTTAAATACTGCATGTCTTCACTGCTGACAAAGTAGTAAAATAACTGTTAGAAGAAGCTTCAAAACTCAAGTTGTTTTTTTTTTTAAATTTCTTTTCTTTACATAATAGGGAGGAAACAAATTAACAAAAGACATGCCATCCTATTCCATTCCAGATTCTTTCAAGAGCTGTGTGATGCCCTCGCCTGGAGGATGCTTTGCTGATTTCTGTAGCCATATTCTGTGTTATGAAGCACAGCTCTGAATGGTAGGGAATGAATCAGAGTACAGGTTAAGTAGCTGTAATATAGAGACATTTTGACACCCTCCAAAAAATGGCTTAAAAAAGGTAGAAGTTTATTTCTCTCCCACTTCATAGTCCAGAAGTAGGCAATTCTGAGCTGGAAGGACTGGGGTACTATCAATAGCAGGGGGCTTCCACCTCTGGCTCCAAGGCTGATGCTTTTGCTCTCTCTCAGCTGGTGGGAAGAAGTGACCAAGATCCAGAAGTTGGACACATTACTTCCACTCATGTCTAGAACTTAGACATGGCCACACCTGGCTGCAAGGGAGAATAGTAAATGTTTTAAAATGTGTAAAAGTGTTTAACAAATCAATTACTATGGAAGAAGGAACAAATGGATGTTGGCAGACAACTTCTAAACAGTTTTGAAAGGGGCCATAGCAAAACGATTACTTTCCAGAAACATTTACTGTGAGTTAAAGCTGACTGACCAGGGCTCCAATCTTAGTTTCTAATCAAGGAAATGCACACCTGATGCCTCCACAGCCCAGATGGTGGGGGCTAAGGTAGTGTTCAGAGTCTCTCTGGTTCTATACAGAAAAAGAGAGAGATTTCTCTTTCCTTTGTGGAAAGACTGATTTCCTTCTAGCAGCACAGGGAGGAGGATAGAGGGCAGGAGACAGATGAAGCAGGCTTGATACAGTCATCATCACAGTATTGCTGTTATCTCTTGATAAGATTTTAGAGTATCATTTCAACTTATAAAAAAAATGTTATATGCTACTATGTAATTACATTTTTATATTGTTACATTTTTACATTGTTACATTTATATTATTCCATAATCACTACATTATTACAACATAATATTGTGTTGTGATTTTTCTATATCTGGTTAAAATTTTGTAATGAGGAAGATGCATCTGCCTAACTTTAGTGAATTTTGTGTTACTCTCACTTATGAATAGGCCAGGAGAAACCATGCCAGACCCAATTTTTGCTCATTTTGGGTTGATAGGTATACATTTGGTAGTGGCTGAAAATTTCTGGAAAAAATTCTGCCAAACATGGTTAGGTTTTAAGTTTTAGTTTTTGTTTGTTTGTTTAAGACTCAATTTATTCCCAAGGTTTAAGATTAAAATTGTTTTTCCTGAATGTCATAACAACACTACACCCTTTGAATTGAGAAAAATTCACTTGGTTCTTCCTGACTGATCTGAAAATTAGACAAAATTTCAGCGCTGCCCATGGAAAAATGCTCAGGTGTGCAATTATTTTGACCGTCAATTATAACTGACAGTATTGTCTTGCCTCCAAACTCACCTCTCTGAAAGCAGATTGTGAAGAACTTGCTTGTCTAAACAAAAGTGTGATTTGTGAAAAGGCTGTGGCAGAGATTGCTAGCTTATTCTCAAAATCTATTTTCTTCCTCTGCAACGAGTAAAAGAATCTCTGAGCATCAGTGGGACACATGGCCTCCTATAATAAAGGCCACATTTCTCAGCTTCCCTTGCCAACAGATGAGGCTAAGTGACTAAGTTCTGGTTACTTCGTCGTGAGCATAAATGCTATGGTTAAGTTTAGGATCAGATCTTTAAAGAGGGGAAAGTGTCATTTACTTCGCCTTTCCCTTAGAATCGCTATAAAATCTCAGCAAGAGGTTCCCCTGCCCGCGTCCTGATCCACCCCACCTCGTGGAGTGAGGAATTTCAGGGTGATGGGGATGCACCCATTCAGAGCTTGTACCCTTCTTTATAGGACACACTCTGGGATATTCAGAACCTCAGAACTCCCTGTCCACGTGGCCACAAAGCCTGCGTGGGTCTCTCCCCCAGGTTCACCACCCAAAAGTGTTGTCTGTGTGCACAGCTTGGGGCTCTAGGAGTAGCCAAGGGACTGTTGTTTGTGTAGCGTGTAGATGGGGTTTGGTTGTGCAGGCTGGGTATCCCCAAACGGTGCTCGGCCCCGTGTGGGGGAAGGAGGCAAGGGCGGGAAGAGAAAGGAGGTGGGCTGCAGGCCAATTCTCCCTGTGTCTCTACATTCTGAAGTGGAACCCTGATCCTAAACTCAAATTCCCTGATCCTAAACTTAAATTTGGCTTTCTAGGAAGGAAGGAAGATAAAGCATATTTAATGGTTTGTTGGCTTAATAACTTAAAAAATATTTAGGCATATCTTTTATTTGCATTTTTACTTTGGGCTCCACAAGTGTTAGAGATGAGCCCAACTTCTATCTTCCCACTTGCTGAAATGTGGACTTGAGGGTCGGTGCTGAAACAGCCACCCTGGACGATCCAGTGGAAGCTACACCCTCCTTGGGTGTAGCAAATGATAAAATTAGTCTAGGGTCTCCTGACACCACCTGGTCACCAAAGGAGTCCTGGGTCTCCAAACTGGGCTCTTATGTAAGAGATATATGAACTTCTGTATTATTTATGCCACTGCATTTTTGGGTTCCTGTAATAACAGCCTAAACCTATATCCTTTTTATACAGAACTTGGTACCTGAAAAATGGAGCACTCCAGTTCTGTGATCTAAATATGTGTTGGCTTAGTGGTTGGAAGGTGGGTGGTGAAGTCAGATATTGCAGATTGGAAAGCTGGTGACCCTTGTTATGCCTGTGATCACTTGGAAGATAGATATTATTATACCTCCTAAACAATGGCTCTAGGCAAAACATCAGAGAAATTCAAAATATTGGTGTATTAGTTGCTTCTTGCTACTTTCAGCCAAGTTATTTATAAAAGAAAAATGAACTTAGGCTAGAGCTATAGGATTTGGAAGAAGAGGCAGAAGGGACTACGGCTCTGGTAAAGGAGAGGCTCTGCGTGCAGCCCGTGATCTACGCTGACGAAAGGCTTGGTAATCCGAGGCTTCGGAGGGCTGAAAAACCCAACTGCTCCCGCATCTGCAAACTGAAGCAGGCAACCCTCACAGGAGATGTCTGTGCTCCTAAGCCTTGGTGAAATACCCTGGCTAACAGGCTACCCCGAAAACGAGAGGCAGCTTCGAGACAAAAGTCAGATTAAGGGTATTGCCTTCTCTCTCAAGTTGATTATTTTAGGTGGCTTCAAGCTAGTTACTAAGAAGATGAAAGAGAGGGCTACGGGTAGAATAGAGAAACCAGAAAATAAGACTCAAATCTTACAATGTAACAGTTGTGGTGGACAAGCATCCATTCCAACTGCATGTGATGCGCCTGCCCGCTGGTCATAGGTGTGAATCAGGTGTATCTAATTAGTTGTATCTGTACTAGATTCAGAAAGTGGAACAGAGGCAGGAGCTGTCTTCCTGATGACTACTGCAGTTGGCAAGCACTGTTGCAGGAACAGTGGACACAGAGCATAACGAATAAGGGAGTTCCTTTCAGAGAGCAGAACTGGGGCTACAATCAGGGCTCAAGTCCTCTACTGCCAGGGCAGAGAATTTTTGCAGTTTCTAGCCAGTAGGAATCCCCACTCACCCCTGAAGAGGAGGTAAGTGTGTGGGAAGGAGGGTGTGCATGGATATTTGGGTTCCAAAGGGTTGTGGACTATGACGGAGACGGATAATTATCCTCCAATATCTACTCTCTCTTTTCCCTTTAGTAGAGGAACCCCTGCATACATGAAGGCTTTGTTTCCACGCTTCCCTTCCAGCTAGTTGTGGACCATGTGACCAAGTCTGAAAAAAGCGGAAGCGACGTTGCAAACTTCAGGACATCGGAATGGAATTTGAACTCAGGCAGTCCGGCTTCGAAGCCCACATTCTTAGTCATTACTCTAAGTGCCAGAACTTTTCTAAGCACTAGAAATAAAACAGTGAACAAGACAGACAAGATCCCTGCTTTCGAAGAACTTACAACTTCAGAAAGGGACAATATATAGAATATATAGACATGACTCGAGACGGCTAACATACAGGAAAGCAAACAAATGAAGAAGATAATTCAGATGGTGAGAGGTGCTTTTAAGAAAATGAAACATGATGATTTGAGATTGGCTGGGGGTGCTACTTGAAAAGGGGGTACATCTTTCTGGAGAGTACATTTGAGCTAGAAACTAAATTTGAGAAGGGACCTATGAAGACCTGGAAAAAGAAGTCTCCAGGAAAAGGTAATAAAATACAAAAGGCTCAAGGCAGGAGTAAGTTTGGCGTGTTTGAAAGACAGGAAAAAATTCAATTTTTCTGAACTAGTCAGTCAACAAACAGGGAATTGTTATGAGACGTTTGGCTTGGTAGGTAGGTATGAGATCGTGTGGGGTTTGTAAACGGTGGCAAGTGACTTGGGTTCAGTTCTTAGAGCAAAGGGTAGCAAGGGAGGGAGGTAAACGTATTTCTTTGACTATCAGAGCTATCTCACGCATGTCCTTACAAATCCATACATGGATATTTTCGATAATAGAAAAAACAGGTGTTGCAAACATGTATATTCTTTAAGGACAGAACTTTCCAAAAAGTGGCTGTTCTAGATTCTGTTTCTTCTGATTAAGAAGAAACTTTCTCTCTCCTAAGTGAGCCACAGCATCCCCCTACTCCTACGCTTCTCCTGTGGGGAGTTGGGGGTTCTCAATCTCACACCCACCCGAACAGGAAGATCTCGGTTGAGGGGGTTGAGCCCTGTGTGAAATGTTCAAGGAGAAGCCGGCGGTACTCTTTGTGGGGATGGTTTGCTGAGTTTAATCCTCTTAAAATATGAATCGGAATATTTTCGATTACAGAGTGATAAGAACGCCACCATGTTTTGGTCCCACTGCTCCTGAACTTTCAGACATTTAAGACGCAGGAGGGTCATGTTATTTTCCTCCCTTATTTCACACATCAACAGAGAACAAACTAGATTATTCTTGGAGAACTTTGCTTAAAATGGTTATACCTTCAATACAAACTACAGGCAGTATCTTTTTCTTTTGTTTTCTCCTTTGTTCTTTTGCACATTTTAGTCTCATTAATGTTCTAACATGAACGGGACTGAAATAAAATCATGGTAACAGTTGAAATAAGGTGATTTAAATTGTTACCTAAATTTGGACAGTAACAACGCTGAAAGATGTCTTTCCCCTGCCCCGATTAGCCTCTTCTCTGGGATAAAGGAATGGGATGGATAAGTCACACATGGATACCACCATCCCTGTGATCCCCTGACTGTGCTCCATTGCCTAAATGAGACTCTTCATATCTCCCCAAGTGACTCCCTTCCATTCATCTTTCCTTAATTGCGTAGCAGGGCTTCTCACTCAGGCAACCTTTTTACTGGTTTCCAACTGCTGCTTAACCCAAGGCTTGTATGGCTCTGGTACACACAATGCAGGCAGGAGCATATAAGCTCCAGAGTGTGTAGAATTTGAATTAAGCTTCAGCAGGGCCAAGCTGAGAGATGCTTGAGATCGAGGGCCTACTGCTGCCACAGCAGTAAATGGGAGAAGACAGGGGTCTCTGTGGATGGACTGTCATTTCGATAGGCTCTTGGAGCCTGCTTTGTCCACGAACCCCCTTTTCTACCCGATACACGTGAGGAAACATTTTAGGAGCAATATTTTGGGTACTCACTCTCAGGTGACTTAAGATTAGTGAGATATTTTAGAAACGTACAGTGTTCTTAGATCTGAATGTTGAGCTTGAAAAAAAAAAAAGACTTCTTTGAGAAATAAATTCAAACTACTAATTATATGAGAATTCCTTTTTATCCCTTCTCTTTTAAAGCATATGGAAACTACTCTGGAGGTGACAAAAAGCAACAATCTCTTTGTTTTTGTCTACTACGATTCCAACTAATGTTTGCTCCTTACTGTAATCTGAAGCCTCCTACTCAGTAAGTAAACTGTTAGCAGATAAATGTGTGTGTTGATCCCTAAATCCTGGTGATTTTTAGAACTACAGCAGATCCACTATTCAATTTAGGGAGTGGCAGAGGTCTGACTGATACATAGCTTATGAAATAGATGAGTTCTGAGACGTAAAAAAGCAGAAATCAGGAGATGTTCTTAATTAAATGTTATTAATGTCAGTCCACTAAATAGTTTTCAAAAACTGGCAGCTTTTGATGAACACTCCTGTTAGAAATGTGGCAATCATATATATATTTTGTATGTAAGTATAGCATATATATGAAAATATATTGATTCCTTTTGGCTGTTCACGAATGAGTCCTGAGAGCATAAAGGCCAATGTGTTTGCTTGCATAATGCCCTACAGTGTATGCAGAACATTACCCCACAAAGCCCTGAGATGGGGTATGAAGTGCTCGGTGGAAACGGCGATGTAAAACATCCTGACAGCATTAAATCTCCCAGCTCCTCTTTAGTTACTTAGAGACCCCCACATTTAAGGGTCTGCTAGTTCCTGGGTATGAAGAAAGAATTTTTAATGGGGCCAAATGTAGGTGTTTACAAGGGGGGGATTGTTGTTTTTTTATTAGGAGCTGCCTTATGTTCAATAGTTGTATTTACTTTGTCAAGCTAGCCAGAATTAGACATCCCCATTGCTAGGCAGCCTAGAGCGTCTGCAAAGTATTTCTGGGCATTCAGAGCTGAGGCATGTGCTGCCCAAAGGCAGGTTTCATTACAGTGTGTTATTTAGTCCTCTTCGTCCCTCCCCACCCCCACCCCCCACCCCCAGAGAGCGGTGCTTCTATAACAGGAAATCTTGCTTACTTTATGCTGAGACATATTTACATGACTGAAACACGACAATTAGCACATTTGTAAAGCTTGGGGGATAGGCACACTTTAATGGTTTTTTGAAGCAGGCTGATTTCCTGGAGCTTTTAATCTTATTTTATTTTGTTCTGCATGCATGAACAAGTTCTTCTTTACTATAGGTATTTGACAAAGTCTACCTGGTGTGAATGTGAATGAAAAGAAAATTATACAAAAATTAACTGTATATTTCGTCTTTGCCAAACCGTTCCTAACTTCTTTCATAAGTTCAACGTATATTGAGGGCTATGCTATTATTTTTGCCATGTTGCATTAGCTATTATACAAAGGCCGTTAGGTAGTATGTTTTTGGTTTGACAAAATGAAATGCGGCTTTCTCAATACTTGACTGTATAAAAACTTTCCATAATGAACAAAAGGTATCAATTATAGCAGTG
>NW_011888857.1:1001392-1005670 GCF_000151845.1 Pteropus vampyrus
ATATAAAGTGAAAAGATCTTTTGAAATATAAATATTCTCAAATGTTTTTATAAATCCATATTTAAAAACTATCCAGCATACTTAAACTGATTATTTCTGTACTTAAGGAAAAGCACTTGCCAAAGCATAGATAAAGTGAGAGTGGCAAGACATAATCCAATCTATTAAGCTGGAGCTTACAATAATTTTCTTTCAAGGAAGAGAGACATCCTGAAAAGATCACAAAACTCATAGGAAAAAGGAATAGCCCCTTTTGGGTCTAGAATATCAATGTTACATTTAATGTGGTGACATGTGTGTTTTCAAAGTTGAAAAAAGCGGGTCAAAGATATTGCTTAGCCAAAACTTTAGTTTTTCCAGTGTCCATGTAGCCAGGGCAGGCTTCAATTTCCCGAGCACTGGAGAAGCTACTCTGTAATTTGCTGGGAGTTTAGGTGATATATAGTTCATCCCAAAAAAGGTGGCAGTCAAGCTCATCAATGTTTCTGATGACTTAATACAAGCACTGAGGCTGATGAATACAAACGACTCAAGTTGGTAATTAGCAAATACTTGAAAAAGGTATGACATATTACAGAAAAAAACAATGTTACTGGTGCATGAAAATAAGCATTAATAAAAACAAAGCAATAGGCTGTTTTGTACTTAGCACTGGTTTATAAGAAGATAAGGTTTACATAGTACTAGAATTATTCATTTTTGGTAGTTTGGGAGAAGGAAAGTAAATTCCTATTCCAGACATTTTTTATGATAAAAATTTATGATAAAACTTTTTAAAAATGAAAGGATAGTTTGAACATCTATAAATGATACATTTTTCTTACCCTCGCGTAAGGTAATGCTAATGTTAATATAACTGCTTTAGTCAATCAGGTTAGAAGCAACTATTTTTAAGCAGAGGATTTCTGTAGAATTACACATTAAACATTCATAGCACCTCAGAGCAAAGGAAAGACTAAAAATTTAAATTCTCAAATTTCCCTTTCACAGGAAAATATGAATGGGGAAGAAGTTCTTGATTTTTAAATTACTTGGGAGAATTATTAATGCATTATGTGGGCACACTAGGTAAAACTTCTTTTTGATATTTGTTTTATAGGTACCAGAATATAAGATTAACTTTTCAACATGTCTAGTTATTTAAATAAAATCATATTAAGCAATTTTATTAATTTTCACTGAACAGAATGATAAGTTAAAGTTAGTTATAAGCTGATATCTAGCAATAAGAAGACAAGATATATTATATAATATGACATGGGCTTGTTATTTAAGATCTTTAAATGTTATTTTTATATTAAAAAGACCCACCCTCCTTGTCAACATATCATTAACAACAGAATGAAAATAAAAGCTTAATCATTTCATCTAAAATGTTTTAGTGTGAGGTGAGGTCTTGCACAATATCTTGTGACACATACTGCCTGATAAAACTTGTGTTGGATTTAAAAAAAAAAAAAGCAAAAGCAGAGAACTTTCTAGGCTGATAACTTTCATGGTCAAAATAGTCTAGTCTAGTTGAGACACACAGTGCAATTACCATCCACAAAACCTTGGATTTACAATCTTAAATTCCTACAATTCTATTTGATTTCGACTACCATTAACCTTTTAGCTATATTACTATACAACTCAAACAGACTCTACTACTGGTATGACAAAGAATGAACATGAGATTCACAAATTAAATTAGAGGCTGGATGTTATAATAAATCCTCAAGGAATTTATCTAGGAGTAGACTCAATCATAGGATGGGGTTCTGAATACCATCTGATATCAGAAGGTGACAACTGAGTTAGGTAACTTTAAGTTTTATTGGAAGAACTTTCAAAACCACATTGTAAAATAACAATATTAACCATGGCATGACTTGGAATTAAACATAAAATTTACCGATGATGTTAAGCATAAAATTTCTTAATAGTGTCCTGAACTTTTGTAGAAAACTATAATGAGTAGGAAGGGAAAACATCACTCTAGACTAGAAAGTCAGAGTAATAATAAGTCAAATAGACTTTGATTTCTCATCTAAAGCCAAAGAAGTGACAGATGCTTTTCTAGCATATATTCTAATAAAAAATTCTGTTACATTTTTGTTTTAAAATGATATATCCAGCATACATTTTTATAGAAATACGATAAACTGCTGACCTCTACTTCTCTGAGCCACTGAATTTTACCAACACATTTCTTTTTCTTAGACCAAATTTGAGCAAACTGTTAGGCCTGGCATATTGTGTAATGAGTCCTATCAAGCCCAGGATTCTTTTAATCACATTCAAGTGGCATTTGGAAGTACTTCACCCCTGACAAAGTTAGTGTGCGTGTATGCACATGCATGAGTGTTTTCAACTTCAGAAAATGAGCACTGAAGAGGGATATTGAATAATCCCAAGAGCTTATTAACCACTACTTCTTGTCATCTTCTTAAAGAAACATGGAAAGCTAAAGGGCTTCTGTAAGGACGAGAAGAAATAAAGATGTGTAGCATATTGTGTGTAAGAGGAACAGGATGCTTATTTGTCAGCTTCCAAACGACAGGCTGCTGCTCTGTATTACTGTTACTAAAAATACTGTGCTTGGCATGGTAGATGTGAAAAAATCTGCAGTCTGAGTTGGAAAGAATTCAGTGAGGTAAAAATGTACCGTGGACCTTCCTTTTTTCACTAGCTTTAGGCTTCTCTGAGAAATTTCTCTTCACTGCATCCTAAAGTATACCCAAAACTCAGGGGCTCATTTATTTAATCTCTTCCAAGGCTGTCCACACTCTGGGTATAGCAAATAAACACCAATTAAACTTCTCAGTATATTATAAAGAGGAAACATATCAGTGAAAAGTATGTTTTGATTTCTCTGTATTCCTTAAGATGGCATGCACTGTTTTAAACATACTTTTTGGTGCTATTTCTAGATTTCACCAGATGAATAGATTCTCTGAAGGTTAAAATTAGACAAGTCTCAATCTGGCTCAATACCATCTTTATCAGAATAGTTTACGTCAAGGTAAACAGCTTTTTAATATTCTTCAGTTAATTGATATTAATGTTTCGTCTATAAGAAAAGACGAGCAGAGAAACAGGTAAAATAAATCAATTATACACATTAAGTAAGAGCTTGAAGTCATAGAAATACAGGAGAAAAGTTAGAGAAGAGTTTATTTGCTTAATATTTACATAACTTAAATCCTTCCCATTCTACTTTCCTTTTTTCCTTCTCTCCCTTCCTTTCTCAACAAACATTTATGGAACAAGTACGATGTACCAGGCAACAAGCTAGCTGGAGATACAAGGAGACTTTTTCCTCCAGAAAGTTCCATAAAGGAGTTAATATAAAGGTGCTGAAGTCACTGAGTGACTTTAGCAGACGAGGGAAGTCTTTGAAGAGCAGATATTGCTCCAGCTGAATTTCAAGGGCAAGTAAGACTTAGGTGCTCAGAGTCTTAGCAGAAGAAAGCAAACAGCAAATGCCAAGTCAGAGAGGGGTGTGACAAGCAGACTGGGTTGTTTGGTGGACTGGAGTTTATGCTTTGTGCAAGGAAATAGTCAAAGATGAAGATGAGAATCAGGCAGAGGCCAGCCCACGGAAGGCTTTCATTCTGAAGGCAATGGTGAGTCAGTGAAGGATTTTAATCATAGGAAGTGACATGATCAGATTTATACCCTGATAATATTACTCAGGTAACACTGGTTTCCAACATTATATAAGTCAACATTATATAAGTTTACATCAGTACAATATATAATAGTACAATATGACATCTGTCTATACTATGTTGTGCTCACGACCAAAAGTCTAGTTTCATCACCACATGATTTTACCCTATTTACCCATTTCGTCCTCACTCCAGCCACCTTCCCCTCTGGTAACCACCAATCTGATGTCTTCCTCCATGAGTCTGCAACATTTATTATTGTGATGTTTGCCGAATGGCAGTTTTCTATTTCCCTTTTTCCTTCTGCATTTATTAATTTATTGGATTATTTATATATCAGTGTGGACTTATTTTATCCTATGAGTTAAAAAATCAATACTATCATTATTGATTTTGTGGCTCAAATGGTTTTAGCTTTGGTCATTAGGAGCTCCTTCAGGTTCGATCTTGTGTTCCTTCAACATGGTCTCATCTTTTTTCTAAAGCATTTTTTTTTAATGCTTTTTGGCCCAAGATGTTCAGCCTCATCTTATATTTTCCCTTGGCCTTGGAATCAAGCACTCTATGAGCCCTGGTTCTCTTACTGGAAAACGGTGTTTACAGACCAAGGTCTGGTGCTAGGTAC